>NC_134356.1:332367290-332597360 GCF_048569485.1 Anomaloglossus baeobatrachus | reverse complement strand
TTTTTGCCATTGGTTTTGCTACTTTGCAAAGCTGAGTTTTTGACCAAAGTTCTGCCACAAAAAGGCAGCATTTTGAACAACATAGTGTGAACAAGAAACCCAAATTCCCATAGACTTTGCTTGAATAGAAGAACACATCCATTTTGGCATTAAACAGCGCAGAAGAAAAAGCAGCAAAAAAGCAGGTAAAAAGCAACGTGCGCACATACCCTAACAGGTTAACCCTGCAATCACAACGGCTTCAGCTTAATCAACGGAGGAATCCGGTCCATTTACTGCAGACCAAAATCTGCTGGCAAATCCTGCTGATTTCACATTGTGGATCAGGGGTATTTTGTGCTCTACAATAGTTTATTGAGGTTTAATTCCCCATCTGGGGGCAAATATAACGCCGCAAAGCTTGTTGTGTGCAAAATAGGCTTGCAAGTTAGTCAGAGGTGGTGTGGTACACCTTTATGTTATCAGTCCAAATAATTAACTAAATCGAGTATATGCCACCGGCCGGGGCATTACGTTAGATTAGTTAGAATCAAATTATTGTGAATATTGTATCACCTCTGAGGAAACTGGTTATATACCAAAACCTTTTATGTGATTTTTTTTTTTATTTATTTTTATTTTTATTTATTCTATGTCTTTTTTGTTTTTATGTGGTTCTTGGATTTAATATTCAGTGTATTGTGTACTATTAAATACTCTGCCTTGGAACAAGGATAGCAAAATTATCTTAATAAAAATATATAAAAAAACCCATTTAGCGCTGGTTCCTTGTGGATTTTTATATAAAATCCCCTATATAATTTATTTCACAAATTTGTTCAAGGCTATGTGCCCACGTGTGTGCGCTCTGCACAGCAGCATAACGTCACTGCATGTGCGCTTCAGAGCGCAGCTGAAAAGCTCTGTTCTGAAGCTTCGGTGACTGCCGATTTCATGCGCTCTGATAGCAGCCCCTCCCATAGACAGAGCGGGGACTGCATGCAAAGCGCATGAAAGAAGTGACATGTCACTTCTTAGAACACAGCGCTTTGGTAGCAGCCGAAGCGCTGCGTTCTAATACGCCACGTGGGCATGGATTAGGCACAATCTTCATAGATTGTGCTGGGGACGCAGGACACATGCAGTTACACTACGGTGCAGATCGCAGCGTAACTGCATGAAAATACGCTACGTGGGCACATAGCCTAAATCTGTTAGGGTATGTGTACATAGTGCGTCTTTATCCCATATTTTGATGCATTTTTTATTTGCAATTTTGTCACAAAACTGCATGCAAAACCTTATACCAGCAAAGTCAATTAGAATCCTGAAGTTTTGTGCACATTGCTTCTTTTCCCTTGCAGATTTGGTGCAGAAATAAATCTGCTGCATGTCAGTTCTTTTTTTTTAGTTTTTCCACCCCAGAATGTATGGAAAACACATGGAAAAAAACACAGCAAAAATGTGGCAAAAACTCATGTATTTTATGCCAAGAGATGCAGATTTGGTGCAGCAATATCTGCAACAAAATACTCAGCGTGTGCACATAGCCTTAAGGCCCCGTCACACTAAGCAACATCGCTAGCAACATCACTGCTAACGAACAACTTTTGTGACGTTGCTAGCGATGTTGCTGTGTGTGACATCCAGCAACAACCTGGCCCCTGCTGTGAGGTCGCTGGTTGTTGCTGAATGTCCTGGGCCATTTTTTAGTTGTTGCTGTCCCGCTGTGAAGCACAGATCGCTGTGTGTGACAGCGAGACAGCAACAACTAAATGTGCAGGCAGCAGGAGCCGGCTTCTGCGGAGGCTGGTAACCAATGTAAACATCGGGTAACCAAGAAGCCCTGTCCTTGGTCACCCGATATTTACCTTTGTTACCAGCCTCCGCCGCTCTCACTGTCAGTGCCGGCTCCTGCTCTGTGCACATGTAGCTGCAGCACACATCGGGTTAATTAACCCGATGTGTGCTGTAACTAGGAGAGCAAGGAGCCAGCGCTAAGCATTGTGCGCTGCTCCCTGCTCTGTGCACATTTAGCTGCAGCACACATCGGGTTAATTAACCCGAAGTGTGCTGTAACTAGGAGAGCAAGGAGCCAGCGCTAAGCATTGTGCACTGCTCCCTGCTCTGTGCACATTTAGCTGCAGCACACATCGGGTTAATTAACCCGATGTGTGCTGTAACTAGGAGAGCAGGGAGCCAGCGCTCAGTGTGCGCTGCTCCCTGCTCTCTGCACGTGTAGCTCCGTGCGGTGGTAACCAAGGTAAATATCGGGTTGGTTACCCGATATTTACCTTAGTTACCAAGCGCAGCATCTTCCACGCGCACTGGGGGCTTGTCACTGGTTGCTGGTGAGCTCACCAGTAACTTGTGTAGCGACGCTCCAGCGATCCCTGCCAGGTCAGGTTGCTGGTGGGATCGCTGGAGCGTCGCAGTGTGACATCTCACCAGCAACCTCCTAGCAACTTACCAGCGATCCCTATCGTTGTTGGGATCGCTGGTAAGTTGCTTAGTGTGACTGGACCTTAAGTGAGCTCTTCTCCTTTGCTGAGATAATCCATCCCCCACAAGTGTGACATACCAATATGCTGATTAGACAGCATGATTATTGCACAGATATGCCCTAGTCTGCCCACAATAAAAGGCAGTGTTCAAATGGTTTGATTGGAGTAATGAATATAAAGGAAAGTCAATGGGAAACGCAAGCATTTTTCAGGCAAACCCTCCCAGGAAGTCTGGGTGGCAGGAAAATCACTGAATCCCCAAGCCTAAAATACAGGTGACAGGCTCCCTCAAATACCCTGAACTTATCCTGCACCCCCCTCCCTTCCCCCCGAAAACTTGTCAGGGAGGGCCACCTTAGGTTCAGGTGGAGATTATGCCACCACCAAAAGGCCCATGACCTGTTGCAGCTGCTGCACCATCTCAAAATGCAGACCCCTCACCTCATCCACGATTTTCTCAGCAATATGGGCCCACCTTGCAGCCTGAGTCATCCGGACTATGACAAAGGGAAATGGGAAGGCTGATTATCATGTCAAGGATAAGGTGTAACAAATGACCAGGGATGATAGACTAACCTATGCAGACCCTAATACTGGGTCCCTGAGCTTACCCTCACACCCAGAGGTACCCTTGAAGTTAGGGAGGTCCTCGTCCTGATGACAAGTCCCCAGCACACCCACCACTGAAGGGACTGGCCAGGACAGAGATCCTGAAAACCCCTACAGCAACAAACTACAGACAGGGATAAAATAAAAACTCATACACACCTAAAACCGACACCAGTGTACAACCAAGGATATACAAGTAAGAGATAAAAAGAGAAAGGAGGTAGTATAAAAACAAAACAATCGCAGTAGACAGTAACAGCAGCAACAACCGTCTCCTCTATGCTCCCAGGCCAGCTCCTAACTGAATAGAAATAAACAGCACCAAATTTAGGAAGCAGAGGGCTTAAATCCTGGCCTGAACTTGATTAACTGCTGCCAGTTGAGCAAGTCTGCTGCTTCAACAGAGAAGGGATTAACCCTAAATGTGCCTAAAGGAAAAACTGTTTAAGGCCTCTTTCACACATCCGTGCCTCCGGTACGATGAAGATACGGGCACACGTAGACCCATTAAAATCAATGGATCTGCGTTCACGTGCGTATTCTGCCATGGACCGTGTGTACGTGCTCCACACGTAGACATGTCCACGTTTTCTCCGGCATCACGGGTGTCACACGGAACGCAAACGGGTCACACGTAACACAAACGGACCACACGGATGTGTTCCGTGTGACACGCACCGGAAAAAACACATGTATCTGCGAGAAAAAAAAAAACCTTTACTCACCTTCTCCAGCCCTCCTGTCTCTGCCACTGCTGTCACTTGCTTCCGACCGCCGCTCATTATGCTAATTGAATATTCACTTCACTGCAGCCGGAAGCAGCAGCAGCGGGGAGTGGGGAGGACCGGAGACCGAAGATCAGCACCACGGACAGCGACGCCAGGGACAAGTGAGCAGAAAGTTCCCGTTCTCCATGTGTTATCCTTCACAGGGTATTGACAGACACATATCAAAAAGAAAGATGAGGAGTGTAACCCACAGAAACTGATTGTGGACCCAGGTGTGGTCCCACCTAGTTGGGTGCTTTGATGACATGTACCTGACCATGCTGGTGATCGTCCAGCTGGTTGACGGCAGGGCCTTAATGATCTTGGTAAGGTACAGGTTGCAAATGGCCATTCTTTTATCATCCACACTTTCTTTAAAAAAGTGCCAGACTGGGGAAGATTTAATTCTTGGCCTGAGAACTTGCCACTTGGGGGTGTTATGTGGAACATTACAATGCCTACTCCCTCCGGCCACCGCACTGCCTTTTCCAGTCAGTTGTGGTGCAGAGGATCCCTCCCCCTCTTTGCTTTGCATGCCACCTTCCCAGGTTGGGTCAGTGACTTCATCGTCCACCATCTTGTCTTTCACTTCCACACTCTGGTCCTCCTCTTGACTTGTTGACTTGTTGGTAACTGTGTCTCATCATCATCCACCTTTTGAGACAGTAATTGCTGTTCCCCACTATCGTCTTATTTTGACTCTGGATGCACAAATATTTGGTCATGGCTGCACATGATCTCCTCATATGACTCTTGAAACGTGTAAGGCAAGACACGAGAATCAGTACATGAAAATATAAAGAGCTTCTCAGATTGTCCCAGTGTGAGATCACTTGTCTCTTGGGACTCACCATGATGAGACAAAGGCAGATCAGGGTAAGGATTATGCTGTCCAGACTCTTTACTAGTGAAACTTTACCATGTAGAAGACAATGTGGTGCACGGAAACAGACTGGAAGCATTATCTGCCATCCAACCCACCACCTGTTTGCACTGTTCTGGCTTCAACACTCCTGGAGTCTCAGAGGTACAGGTCTAGTCCTGTCACTCACCCACCCATCTCTTCATTTGAAAGTTGTAAATTCTGGAACAAACCCTGTCTGGTTCATGGCCCATGCATCACTGGTAGCTTCAAATACTATGGCCACTGTAGAGCAATTGATGCCACTGTCCTGGTGTCTTCCCCTAATTTTGGAAATGTGGAGACTCCAAGTTTGGTGTCCAAGTTATGTCTTGTCTGTAGTTGCAGGGGATTCAGAGGAACAGGCATACTCCTGTCACTCATTGATTTGAAAGCTGTGAATTCTGGGCCAGTTTTTCTCGGGTGCATGGCTAATGCCTTACTGCCGTGCAAAGACACTATGGGCACTGTGGGGCAATTGATGAAACTGTTCTGGTGTCTGGCCCTAATTTTGGGAAATGTGGAGACTCCAAGTTTGGTGTCCAAGTTGTATCTTGTCTGTTGTGGCAGGGGTCTTAGAGGAACAGGCCTACTCCTGTCACTCATTCACCTCTTCATTTGAAAGATGTAAATTTTGGGCAAGACCTTCTCTGATGCATGGCCCATTCCTCACTTTTGGGCCAAAACACTTTGGGTACTGTGGTAATTGATGCCACTGTCCTGGTGTCTTACCCTAATTTTGGAAATGTGGAGACCCCAAAGTGAAAGGTTTGGAGTGCTATGGCACTGAAAGGGTAACACACCCAGTAAAAGGTGGTAATTGTCAAAATAAGGTGTTCTTAAGGGAAATTTATTGGATGTTAAAATTAAACACAAAGCAACCAAACAAGATGAATTTCCGCAATGATACTATATTATTCTATTGCATTTGTATATTCTAGACTATAATCTGTTAAAATTGTTGATAAGTATAGCACATGATGTGTCACTACATCTCATTGGTTGATTATGATTTTAAATAGTATGTGATATGATGTGCTAGTATTTCTATGTTTAAAGGTGCAGTACAGCGGCAGAAATGCTTCAGAACGACACACATGCACTAGTGAAGCTGTATTTATGATTTAAAAATACAGAAACGAGTTTTTATTCAAGTAGATTTAACTGTTTATTTCTTCACATTTTCTACAGCTTTATTGCTGGTCAACAGAGTGAACGGGTTCTACACTTCAATGCGTAGCTGTACAATTAGGCCTCGTGCCCACGTTGCATTTTTTCAAGCATTTTTCCTTGCTTTTTTAATCAATAAAAGCAAGGAAAAAGCATCCTAGCAAAGTCTATGAGAATTGGGACTTGCTGTGCACATGCTGCTTCTTTTTTCTTGCAGATTTTGTTGCTGAAAAAATAAGCAGAATGTCAATAGTTTCTACGTTTCTTTTCTGCATTTCTATAATCCCCTGCAATGCTTTATCACTACAGTGGATTAAAGTGCAGCACTGCGTCTCACACATTATCCATACAGGGTGGTGTGCGAGGCTCTCCATAGCTCAGTAATCCGGGGTTGTCATGGTGACGACTCAGGGCTACTAATGCACTGATTAGGTCCCTGTGATCGCATTCCAAGGACCCGATCACCAGGGAGAGTTAAGAGATTTTGATCCCTGCCTCCTGAATGCTGCGATCGCACTTATCGCAGCATTGAAGGGGGTTAAACTGCCAGAAGCGCCGCGGTCAGTGCTCCAAGCAGAGAGCAGAGCCCGGTCTGGGCTGGCCGCGGTGGGAGGATCTGGTGTTACCGGTGGGTCAGCTGGCACAGGTATTTCTGGTTCCGCGACCACGGGGGTTAGTGGGGCTGAGGATGATGCCTCGCTTACCGGCTCCTGGTGCCGCTCCTCGTGCAGGACCCGTTCTGCACCGCCACCCACCATCCCCCTCATCTCCCAGTGCCAGCCCTCAATCTGTTGGATAATTTGCAGCCGCATCCGCAGACACAGCAGATCCAGCTCCGCTTCGAGCCAGGGCAGGGTTCTGCGGGCTGGAGGTGCAGACTTCTTGTCTTGCGCTGCTCTGCAGAGTCAGTGTTGCAGGGCTGGTGTCGCTTCTGCATACCAGGGTGCATTCTGCCGGCCCCCTTCCGACCTCTTGCAGTTTGTTTCATTTTTGAACGTTACCACTCCCAGGGGGCAGGGCCGGCATTTCGCGCTCTTTTGGGTCACAGTGATGGCGCAGCAGCTTTTTCAGCATCCAAGATGGCAACAGTCTTTACACAGTCTATATAATACAGTTCTTAAGGCACACATCACCCACATTAACGGGCTTGTCCGTATCCTGTTCGTGACGCCAATTTTAAGCTGTGTCGCCCAGGGGTGACGCCAATTTTAAGCTGTGTCGCCCAGGGAAGGGGGTACTCGGTCCTGGGTGGTTGCAAACGGTAATGTCACTTCAGGTGGCCGTTGCCCAGTCCCATGCCATGGGGACACTTAATAAAAGGGGGTATTTACAGGGGATAATAGAGTTAATGTTCGTGATGCCACCTGCGGGTTGCAGTTAAGAATGAATAACTGCCGCTGCTCAATGTGGGTACTCCCAGGGATGGTGATAGTGGCAGCTATGGTGGTGTATAATGATGCAGACCCCACCAGGTTAACGTTAACAGTCTCTACTCACATGGACCCTCAGCTTGCTGGTTCCGGTCTCAGGAGTATCAGTGCCAATGTAGTGACCCAGTTTGCTCTATCCCCGGCACTCTCTGTAGCTGGAGTCCCCGTAGCATGGAGGATTTGGGAACCCTGACTGTCCCTTTTGTGGTACAGTCTCCTTCCCCGTACGGCGGTCAGTGCGGACCCTGCGGGGAGGTAAGTGTCCAAGCCCCGATCCTAGTTTACTGCTGATGCCCCCGGATTATTTGGTTCGATGAAGTCCGTGAAGGTGTCCTCACCGGGCAGGTATTTATCAAACCATTTGAAACTTGACATCTGACCTAGGGCCCTGTGCCCCGTGTGTGCTCTGGTCCCAGCGATATCTTGGTACCCATCCTGGCGACCTCTCTCCTGTGCCCCCAGGGTCACCGTTACACGGACCCACTTCTCTGACTACCACTGACTGACTGACCTCTCCCACCAGGCTGGCTATACCCAGGGACTTGTTCCCATGGCGACCATCCCCTTACATGGTTAACCCTTGATGCCCAGTGTGGAGAGGAGAACTAGGATGTTAGATGTGTGTTGGTGGAATCGGCACTAGCACTCCAGATCCCAGGGGGTAGGTCCTGCATCCCCAAGAGGATGCAGTTCCCTGTAGTGCCCTGAGGCTTTTAGGGGTGCTACAACGACGGAGGTCGTCAACCTAAAGTTATGCAATGGTACCCACACTCAACGTCAGCTGAACCAGTGTTTCTTTAACTGTGCTTTAAACTATAGACCAAGCATAATACATAGCACCAATAAACAAAAAAGTGCACACAGGCAGGAGATAAAGACGTGCTCATACAGTCATATAGGGAAGACCAAAGAAACTGAAAGAACTCCAAAAAGAATTATAGCTGGAACCTTCCAAATCCCAAATTAAAAAATGAGAGAATGCTGGGAACGGAAACACAAAAAATCTGCAGGAAAAACAAAATTAATACTGTAACTCAACAAAATTATCCTGAACTGAGCAATTGGTACTTTAGACATCCATCAGCTTTGGAATATAGCCAGCACTGAGGTATGTACACGGTGAGTACAAATAGCCCCTCACAAGATGTTACCGGGTAAACAAAACAAGGAAGTGAACACACCTGAATGGAAATAAAACAGAAAGGTAAGGCAAAGGAAAGACAAGAGAACTAACTGCAGCTAGACTGATACAAAAAAATGCTGTGGTCCAATGGAGAGGGAAACCGACCACACAACCAGAAGTTATAGTTATAGGATAGAGCCATGACTGTCAAGTTCTTTGCTCACCTTAACACTGAAAAAGAATCTGCCAGCAGTTCTTGCTATTTAATCTGAAGACAGTGTGCTGTAGGGATTAAAACACAGATTTCAGTGATGCGTCATTATCAGTGATAATTGACCAGTCAATGTGCAGAATGTCAGACACAGAGGAGACACCGGTCAGTCCAGGGCAGCAGAGCAAGGAGAAGCCATTGGGCACCGGCCTCCTGGGCGCCTCATCCTGGTTGCATCGTCCTCGGCAGAGATAAAATGTGTTTTATCTGAAATGTGGAAGCATCAGAGTAAAATATACACGACTGCAACAATGGAGCCGATGTCTGATTCCTTCCACGCGGGGGTCGTGCAGGGGAATCGGCTGTCAGATTCCTTACCTGGTAGAAAATAACAGCGGAGTCTCATATGTTACATGGCGTCACTGCCGTCTGCACATCACATGGAATGGTTTAGGGGATTTTCACACGAGGCATCTTTTTTTTTACCACAAATATGCAGCGTTTTTGTCCCCAGAGTGCACCAAAAATGCACTACGGCAAAAACACAAAAAAAACGCAATGTGTTTTTGACGCGTTTTTACCACGTTTTGCCTAATGCAGTTTTTAAGTCTAATCTATTGACTGGAAGGGTTCAAAAACAAAAACGCAAAAAGAATTGACATGCTGCATCTTCAAAAACACAGCCAACAAAAGATGCCCAGTGTGGACAGCAAAATCGAAATCCCATAGACTTTGCTGGGAGGAGGAAATGCATGCAGGGGCATCTTTGTGACCTCAAAAATGCAACAAAAGATGTCCTGTGTGAACTTCGTCTTAGTGTCATTATGAAGGCCATCCTATCAATGGCATACATATCCTATGTAATGCATTGTCAGCAGCTGAGGTGTATTGAGGTTCTACAGCAGCTGAGGTGTATTACGCGGTTCTGCAGCAGCTGAGGTGTATTATGAGATTCTGCAGCAGCTGAGGTGTGTATGATGAGGTCCTGCAGCAGCTGAGGTGTGTATTATGGGGTTCTGCAGCAGCTGAGGTGTGTATGATGAGGTTCTGTAGTAGCTGAGGTGTGTATTATGGGGTTCTGCAACTGAGGTGAATTATGAGATTTTGCAGCAGCTGAGATGTGTATAACGAGGTTCTCTACCATCTGAGGTGTGTATTTTGAGGTTCTGCAGCAGCTGAGGTGCGTATGATGAGGTTCTGCAGCAGCTGAGGGTGCATTATGAAGTTCTGCAGAACATTACATTATTTGGCATGGATTTATCTTACCAATTTTCCAACAAAATTATTTGCAGCATAGCCAAATGGGGTGAGCCCAGTCTGGTTAATAAAGGGATTACAGTATATATGCCATAGTTCTTCCATACACTGTGCCCCTCCCTCATGGTGTGTATGTGGTGCTGCACCTCAGTCTGTTCAGGTCATTTTAGCTGAGAGTCAGTGACACATATAACTTGAGGACTCTTTATTATGTATAAAGCAGAGATTTTTTCTAATTTCTTACATTCCCCTTTGACATCTCTATTTTGGACTTTTTGGTTCGGCGTACACACAGCATCGGCCGCCGGCTCCATCGTGCCTTGTCTGGTATAATCTGGTACATTTATCCTCAGGATCCCACCAATGGGACCACGACCTGCGCCGCTCTAAGGCGGGCTTTGCATGTTGCAACATCGCAAGCCGATGCTGCGATGTCGCACGCGACAGTCCCCGCCCCAGTCGCAGGTACGATATCTTGTGATAGCTGGCGTAGCGAAAATTATCGCTACGCCAGCTTCACATGCACTCACCTGCCCTGCGACCGTCGCCCTGGCCGGCGACCCGCCTCCTTCCTAAGGGGGCGGGTCGTGCGGCGTCATAGCGACGTCACACGGCAGGCGGCCAATAGCGGAGGAGGGGCGGAGATGAGCAGGATGTAAACATCCCGCCCACCTCCTTCCTTCCATAGCCGCCGGCGGCAGGTAAGGTGATTTTCCTCGCTCCTGCGGCTTCACACACAGCGATGTGTGCTGCCGCAGGAGTGAGGAACTACATCGTACCTGTCGCGGCACCGGCATTATGGAAATGTCGGAGCCTGCAACGATGATACGATAACGACACTTTTTCGCTCGTTCATCGTATCATCTAGGATTTACACACTACGACATCGCAAGTGACGCCGGATGTGCGTCACTTTCGATTTGACCCCACCGACATTGCACCTGCGATGTCATAGTGTGCAAAGCCGCCCTAAGTGTATAGGAATTTTAGGAATTTATAACATCTCTCCATGAAGAGCGGCAGCGCCTCTTTCTGCAGATACATGTGCGCCCCATTGGGGGGATCCATATGTACCATCCATAATGTAATATCCAGGCATACAGCATGTACGAGATGAGAAGACCCCAAGAAGAATGATTTCAGAGTGGTAGAATTAATGTGGATTTGAGAAGCTGATTCTCCAGCACAAATCTGGAGGACTTTATTGTCCATTTGAAGAAATCAATTTTCTTAGGATATAAAAAAATGGCCCCTGGTCCTCATTTGTTTCCTGGAAACTGGGTAAACAATCAGTTGGGGGGGGGCCCCAAAGGGCAGTTTTGCACAGGGCACCGTTCAGGCTAAAGGCCCCGTCACACTAAGCAACATCGCTAGCAACATCGCTGCTAACGAACAACTTTTGTGACGTTGCTAGCGATGTTGCTGTGTGTGACATCCAGCAACAACCTGGCCACTGCTGTGAGGTCGTTGGTTGTTGCTGAATGTCCTGGGCCATTTTTTAGTTGTTGCTGTCCCGCTGTGAAGCACAGATCGCTGTGTGTGACAGCGAGACAGCAACAACTAAATGTGCAGGCAGCAGGAACCGGCTTCTGCGGAGGCTGGTAACCAATGTAAACATCGGGTAACCAAGAAGCCCTGTCCTTGGTTACCCGATATTTACCTTTGTTACCAGCCTCCGCCGCTCTCACTGTCAGTGCCGGCTCCTGCTCTGTGCACATGTAGCTGCAGCACACATCGGGTTAATTAACCCGATGTGTGCTGTAACTAGGAGAGCAAGGAGCCAGCGCTAAGCGGTGTGCGCTGCTCCCTGCTCTGTGCACATGTAGCTGCAGCACACATCGGGTTAATTAACCCGATGTGTGCTGTAACTAGGAGAGCAAGGAGCCAGCGCTAAGCGGTGTGCGCTGCTCCCTGCTCTGTGCACATGTAGCTGCAGCACACATCGGGTAATTAACCCGATGTGTGCTGTAACTAGGAGAGCAGGGAGCCAGCCCTCAGTGTGCGCTGCTCCCTGCTCTCTGCACGTGTAGCTCCGTGCGGTGGTAACAAAGGTAAATATCGGGTTGGTTACCCGATATTTACCTTAGTTACCAAGCGCAGCATCTTCCACGCGGCGCTGGGGGCTGGTCACTGGTTGCTGGTGAGCTCACCAGCAACTCGTGTAGCGACGCTCCAGCGATCCCTGCCAGGTCAGGTTGCTGGTGGGATCGCTGGAGCGTCGCAGTGTGACATCTCACCAGCAACCTCCTAGCAACTTACCAGCGATCCCTATCGTTGTTGGGATCGCTGGTAAGTTGCTTAGTGTGACTGGACCTTAAGGCCGGCCCTGATTATCACACTTTGTGCTGCTGTTTACTTGCAATGATTGTTTAAGCATTAAGACTTACGGTAATTATTGCTCCTATACCACCAATAGACAGGCTACATGACTGCTATCAAACACATGAGCTGGGGAGGACCTCAGTGCCTGCTTCAGCTGGATATACGTTCTAGAGTGCATATCCAGCTGAAATGCATTGCAGCACAGAGACCCTGCACTACAAAGTGCTCACCGATTAAGGATATTCACTGCTCCCCGTGCCTTTAATCCCACCATCACTTTGCGCTAAACTTGCTGCTGAGATGTGGTTGTTATTGTGGGAGTAGGGAGCAGTGAATATTCATGTTCTTTAATAGCAGCACACTTGATCACCAACCAAATTCCTGTAGTGGATGAGCGGTCACATGTGCTGCTATTAAAGAATTTTAAATTGACTGCTCCACATGGCTATAATCCCGGCAGAGAATATGCCGGTAGCTGACGGCAATGTAAGTGGGCGTGCATGACAGTGACATTGTGCGCTGTGCTGCTTAAATGCTGAAGTCCGTTGCCAGCATGTCAGCATTGGAGTAGGACACCGGGGAAGCAGAGGGAAGGTCAGTATAATTGTTTTGGTTTTTTATTACTCTGAGTGGCGTGATGGGGGATTATATGTACCAAGATGTGGCCAGGGTGGGGACATCTAACAGGCTAGGGTCATCATGTGGACATACATTCCATGATGGGGCCATACACCAAGATGGGAACATGATGGATACATATACCAGGATGAGGACATGATGGGGACATATACCAGGTTGGGATATGAGATGGAGATATATACCAGGATGGGAATGTGAGGGAGACATATTAATCAGGATAGGGACTTGTTGGGAACACATACACCAGGATGGGACTTGATGGGGACATAAATACAAGGATAGGGACATATACCAGGATGGAGCTATAATTGGGACATATAACAGGATGGGGCCATGATGGGGACATATACCAGGATGCAGACATGATGCGGACATATAACAGGATGGGGACATGTACCAGGATGGGGCAATAATGGGGACATATATCAGGAAGGGGATATAATCAGGACTTATACCAGGATGGGGAGAAATAAATCAGAATTGGGAACATATATACAGTATCAAGTACAGTATCAGGATGGGGTGCATATTTACCGGGAAGTGGTCCAGGATGGACAACATTACTACATAATGAAGGGGGTGGCAAATCATATGTCTTTATCAGATTTAGAATACTACAATGGCACATACATCTGATCAACAAGCGAGGGTGGAGGGGCAGTCCCAAGTTTTGAACCAAGGGCCATTGGACTCTAGTTATACCACTGGGTAATAGGTTCCCGTTAGGAATTAATCATAGTAATAATAATAGGCAGCCAGTTATTTTATCTGGGGGTGTGGTAAGCTACACAATGTATTATGGCTTGTGAAACAATGTTTTATAGTACCCTGTATTATGGCACAATGTTTTATGGCACATTGTTTTATGGCACCATGTATTATGACACATAGCAAAATGTATTATGGCACATGGCACAATGTATAATGGCACTGTGTAACGATAGTCCTGGGAGTGGAGCCACTGGACCATTCACCAGACTCCCATGCGACGCCGCCTCGAGCGAACTCCTATACAGGGACTGTCAGGCATAACCGCAGAGGGCCTAGATGCACGGAAGCCGTGATCAGCAAGAGTCACCGGATAGAGTCTTATGGATGCAGGATCCGATCTGAACCAGGTACAGGTTAACAGGATCAGGAAGAAATCTAGAACCGAAGACTGGTGCAGGTTAACGGGATCAGGCTGAAGTCCAGAAGCAGAGACTGGTGCAGGTTAACGGGATCAGGCTGAGGTCCAGGAGCGGAGACTGGTGCAGGTCAACGGGATCAGGCTGAAGTGTGTGCTCGGAACAGTACTCAGGATCTGCAAGCAGGGATAGAGTTACACAAAGCACAGGCTTAGAGGTACCTGAACAACTGGTACAAGAGACAAGCTACAGGGCCATGTTGAACAAGCACTGGTCATGGGGACTAGGAAGTCTTAAATACCAAAGGTTAATTAGTAGTCATATCCCGGACAGCTGTGCTGGCCTTTTACGTCTAGGTGAGTGTACGCTCACGCCCTCTTGTGTGCATGTGTGAGGACCGCAACCCAGAAGTCAGAGCTGAGACCACAGGAGGAAAGGCAGATCGCTGGAGCGCAGGTGGCTGCAGTGAGTGTGCGGCGCAGGGCCAGGACAGACGGGGAAAAGGTATGGACAAGGTAGCAGGAAAGCTGGCTCGGCGGGGACCCAAGGGGTTGTAGCGATGCATGGTGGGAGGCACGGTTGGACCGGGAGCATGACAAACTGTGTATTATTGCACATAGCACTGTGTATTACGACCTGATGTATTATAGCTATGGCTGAGCAGAACCGGACTGTTAGGGGTACTTTGCACACTACGATATCGCAGGTGCGATGTCGGTGGAGTCAAATCGAAAGTGACGCACATCCGGCGTCGCTGTCGATATCGTAGTGTGTAAACCCTTTATGATACGATTAACGAGCGCAGAAGCGTCGTAATCGTATCATCGGTGTAGTGTCCGACATTTCTATAATGTAGCTGCAGCGATGGTACAATGTTGTTCCTTGTTCCTGCGGCAGCACACATCGCTGTGTGAGAAGCCGCAGGAGCGAGGAACATCACCTTACCTGCGTCACCGCGGCGCACGCCGGCTATGCGGACGGAGGTGGGCGGGATGTTTACGTCCCGCTCCTCTCTGCCCCTCCGCTTCTATTGGCTGCCTGCTGTGTGACGTCGTTGTGACACCGCACGACCCGCCCCCTTAGGAAGGAGGTGGTTCGCCGGCCAGAGCGACGTCACAGGGCAGGTGAGTGCATGTGAAGCTGCCGTAGCGATAATGTTCGCTACGGCAGCAATCACAAGATATCGCTGCTGCGACGGGGGCGGGGACTATCGCGCTCGGCATCCCAAGCATCGGCTTGCGATGTCGTAGTGTGAAAAGTACCCCTTATAGTCCAGATCTGCGTGCTTTCAAAGATGCCCAGGTGTTGGACCCGGGCCTGGGATTCTGGGTGTATGATCTGGATTCGGCACTGGAGAAATTAAAGAAAAAATAAAGAAAAAAAAGAATTCGGTGAGCGTTCTATACTTATGGAAACTTGGCATGGTGGCAAACTGCTTCCGGGTTGCGCATTCACTTCCTGTACTGTGCATTAGGTTCATTGTATTCACACACCCTTCCATGCTTTCCCCGCCAACCGGCCATTCTGTCGTTTGTGATTGGTTGCAATCAGATGCACCCTCAGCCTGTGACAGCATCTGCCTGCAGTCATCGCTCATCACGGCTCAGTCATTTTCTACACTCACAGCCGGCGGTCATGTTCTATGGCCGCTCGCTGTGAGATGTAGCAGAGCTGGAAGTGGCGTGTGATCTCGTGTGGATTATGCCAGACCTGGAGGGGTGTCTTAGGCTACTTTCACACATCCGGTTTGAGCCGTGCGGCTCAATCCGGCTGTGAAACCTATGCAACGGATGCGGCGAAAACACCGCATCCTTTGCATAAGTTTTTACATGCGGCCGGTCCGTTTTTTTCCGGTTGCGGCACGCTACTGAGCATGTGCAGTGCAAGAAACGGCATGCGGCAGCCGGATACGTTTTTTTTCCGCATCGCGCTTCATCCGGCGTCCATAGGCATGCATTGAAAAATGCGCCGCAGCGGCCGGATGCGGCGCGATGCGTTTTTTTTGCCGGAGCAGGCAACGTTCCATCCGGCCGCGGCATCGGCTAAATCTGCCGCATGCGGCAAAAAACAGACCGAACGCAAGCCCATGCGGCACAATACGGCACTAATGTAAGTCTATGCAAAAAAACGCAACCGGCGGCAAAAAAAACGGTTGTGGTTTTTCTGCAGAGCGCCGTATTGTGCCGCAGAGCAAAAACCGGATGTGTGAAAGTAGCCTTAGGGGTTAATAAAGTGGTGAAAGTGGGTGTGTTTTTATATTTTATTCCAACTAAAGGATTTTTTTCTCTATCTTTGTACTTATTTACTTTAATTTGCAGGTTGTGATGCAGCTTTCTCTTGTGCCATCACTAACCTAGAGTTTAGTAACAGCTGTGCGCTGTTATTAACCCCTGCTATTAACCCCTGCTATTACCCCTATTGCCACTGTACCAGGGCAAATCGGGAAGAGCCGGTAAAGCAACGGGATTGTCACATTTAATGGATGTGATACCAGGCGGCTACAGGACAGCATGTTGGTTGTTTTTTTTATTTTAATTATTTAAATAATAATAATAAAAAAAAGCCGTATGCGGTTTCTCTTAGGCCGGAATCACACTTGCGAGGGACTCGCGTGAGTCTCGCATCGCATCACCTGGCAGAGCCGCACACTCTTCTGACAGGAACAGGTCGGCAGCATGTTTTTCTATGTACTGTACCTGCACGCTCCTGTCAGGAGAGTGTGCAGCTGTTGGGTGATGTGATGCAAGTCCCTCACACATGTGACTCTGGGCTTATTTTGATACACAGCACAGATAAAGCTCGACAGCTGGGGGCTTTATCTGTGCTGGCATCAGAATAAGGGGCCCTGTGACGATTGTTTTATTTATTAATTTATTTTTATTTAGATTTTATTTTTATACCACTATACTTACCCGCAGACACTTGCACTTCTTTCCCTGCCCACCAGCCGTCCTGGTGCCTGTGATTGGTTGCAGTCAGTTGACACGCTGCCACTCAGGGTGGGGGCACGTATAACTGCTACCAATTACACGTGCCGGTGGGAGGGCAAAGCAGGGAATATTCAATTGTCAGACTGCAGAGCACACCACATATGATCCTACAAATGAAGAAACTGCCCAAAATAAATTATGAGTGACGCTATACATGCGCACAAAGGTATCTGCTCCCCTGATGAAGCTGCCTAGATGAAATGCGTCGGAAGCGTTTTTATCTGTCCCTGATTGTGGTTCAGTGAGTAAGGACGAATCCTAATGGGATTGGAGATTTACAGCTGGGTGAGAGCATTCCTTTTTGTTAAATTCATGTTTGGTATTCTGAAACATTGTTTAGGAAGGCAGCTCTCCTTATTGGGCCTGTATGTATGTATAAAAGGAATTTTTTCTTGCTGGCCTTAATTGTTTGACACGTGCCTGACATGCAGTTCCTGTGGGCTCATGTCTCTGAATAAATGAAGTGTCCACGGGGCCTTAGGGTACTCATTACCAGGCCCTTCCTGCGACTAGTCCTTTCCCAGGGGCAGTACTAGATGGGGAATGGGGATGCTTCGCAGCGCCACCCGCGGTCCACTGTCAGAAATTAGTCGCCGCTGCACAGTCTCTCTCCAGGGCAGATGTTTGGTGCAGCTGGATGGTATCGCTCCCCACGGGCGGAGCAGGGAACTCCGGGAGGTTGGTGAGAACGGGGGCGGCAGTCCACGGGAGCGCCGGAGTGCAGGGCGGCGACAGTTACTTACAGAGTCACCGGGTGACTGTCCAGTCAGTTTATTCACTGGCTCAGGTGGTATCGCACCCCGGGTGCTGGTCCTCACCATCAGAGACTCCGGTCGCTTCCCAGGCAGGTCAGGGGCTGGATCTGGTTTCATAATCTGTGACCTTTCTCCTCCATGCACAACTCTGTACTCTTCCCCGGTCCTGGCCCAAACGGCCGGCAGCCTGAGCCTCTCGTGGGTCGGACTCCTATCCCTTTCCCCAGGCTCCCTCTCTGCTGTTGCGCCGCGGTCACCACGACTAGGGCTCTGTACCTCTCTCTTGTGCTCAGTCCCATTCTCTGGCGACTAGTCCCTTCTGGGCCTCGATTACAGGTACCGGGTCCCATCTCTATAGATGTTACTGGCCCCCAGCTTGGTGGTGCTGTCTGTTCGGTGTTACATCCAGACAGCTCTGCTCTGCCTCCAAGGCCTGATAGCCTCCCTTCAGGGAGCTGCACACGTCTGCTCTGCCTCGTGTCCAAGCTTGTTCTGTCTGGCTAAAAGTGAAACTGTCTCTTTTCTACACCTGACTGCACACCCCCACCACTTTCCCAAGTTGCTATGGCAACCTGGGCCGGCTAGAAGCTGGATGAGTCACTTCCTGACTGTGTTTGTGGAAAGATTGTTAACTCTTTCCTAGTGACTGCTTCTCCCTGCTGTATGGTGGTGTGTGTAAAACGTACCAGATTAACAGCTTCACCTGCCCAGGGAGGATATATTGATATACCCTGTAGCAACCAGTCTCAGGGGCGCTATATAAACATTTTGTGTGGGGAAGCATAAGTCCGTGTTAGGGACAGCTTTTGATAGGCCTAGCAAGTGACAGTAAGGTCACTTCTCTTTTATATGTTTTACAGCATACATCTGGATCCGTTTGTGCTTTGTGCTCCAGATGGGGTGTTTTTTATTCATTTGTTGTGTTTTTTAAAATTGACCCTGGTCATTTTATTTATCATGTTTATTAAAAGTTAGGTTTTAGGACTTTTTCTTGATCTATACCTCTTCTGCTATATAATACAATATTAAATTTTCAGCTCCGGAAGGGAAAGCGTGACACGAAAGGAGTGTGCCGCCATGACACAGCCTCGGTGAGTAGACGGCGCGCACTCCTACCCCCTATCCCTTCCACCATTTTTAATCTCCGGATTCTGGGTCCCCATAGACTTATATGGGTACCGTATTCTGGAGTGGATCAGGGTTTTTTTTTTTAATTTAGCACGGACCCGCTGGTCCCGTTTTTTTGCGAGTTCGGCCAGCTCTAATTATAGATTTTTATGTAATGGCACATGGCACAATGTTTTAGGGCATGATATGCTATGGCACATAGCAAAATGTATTATGGTACATGGCACAATGTTTTATTACTCTATGTATTATGGCTTTTTGTATAAAGGCACATGATACGATCTATTGTGGCACAATGTGCTGTGGCATGATAAATAATGGTACATGACAATGTGTATTATAGCACGTGGCACCTTGTATATTGGCACATGGCAAAATGAATTATGGCACATAGCCCGATGTATTATGCAATTCCATAACCTATTATGGTACTTCTATTTCAGGGCAATCTCTTTCTTGGACAATGTTTGACCTATAACTAATACATGCATGCCTAGATTTATTCATATTGTCCCTCCAGTGAGGAAGGAGACAAACTCTAGCGCCACCTATTGGAAGTAGCAATCCTAAAGTCAAAAGTGGCTTTTTAAACAAGCCTTTTCATAAGACTTAGGATTTATTGCCAGATCAGAATCCCAATTTGCAGATACGGTGTTTCGGGTTGATTGCCCCTCGTCAGTGCAAAGTGTGGGTATCTTATCTGGCTTATGAGAAGCTATGTGGGGACCACGGGGAAGACTATTCTCCATATGTAGACCTGACAAACTAGTCTGGCTGCCAGTGAGGGGACTTATAACTGTAATGCCCCTCTGGGAATTATTCAAATTGTCCCACCAGTGAGGAAGGAGACAAACTCTAGCGCCACCTATTGGAAGTTTGTCTCCTTCCTCACTGGAGGGACAATTTGAATAATTCCCAGGAGGACATTACAGCTATAAGTCCCCTCACTGGCAGCCAGACTGGTTTGTCAGGTCTCCATAAGGAGAATAGTCTTCCCCGTGGTGCGTAGATTTAAGAACACCTGTTGATTATTTATCTTTATTTTGGGGGGGCGAGCCTTTCAGACTTTTGCTATGGGGTCCCAGGATTTTTAAGTATGCCCCTATTCCTTAGTCTAGGTCCCCCCCCTATGATTAGCAACTCACTGTCTATAGCAGGGTTCCCCAACTCCAGTCCTCGAGGGCCGCTAACAGTGCATGTTTTCAGGATTTCCTTAGCATTGCATGGGTATTGGAATCATCAACTGTGCAGATGATTAAATTATCACATGTGCAATACTAAGGAAATCCTGAAAACATGCACTGTTGGCGGCCCTTGAGGACTGGAATTGGGGACCCATGGTCTATAGACATTGTACATAGAGAGCCTGGTGTGGGTGTGGTTAGCTTTCTGTCAGAAACCACTGCAACCAGAAAACTAAATGATACATCATTGGATAAGGGTCTCTTTGCCTACAACCTGCTGAAAGATTTCCTTTCAGCCTGGGATTGAATGCAGTTGTAAGGGGATTTGAACAGTGCATCACCTTAGGTACATCTGATTATGCAGCAATTCAGTCCTACACATCAGCAGCCAGGGGACTGAAGAGCAGGATTTTATCCATTCCAGTCCCCAGACCATCAAAGTACCCTGCACTGGATCTATGATGGTAACTGCAGGTGAAAATGTTCCTTGTGTTTTCATATCAATTGTATATTTTAGCTACTATTTGGAAAACCTAACAGGTTAAAACAAGATAGGAATAGCTACAGCTCCACAGGCAACCATTACATCTTTTGTCAGCCTAAGTAAAGGGTTTTGTTTTTTGTTTGCAGGAGACAAATGAACGCTTTAAAAAATCATGGGATTTATTGGTATAGAGGTACTTGTACATCAGACTTATATATAGTGGCACACGGTTTCCTCCCTTTTCTTTATCAAATGAATTTCAACCAGATTGTTGATATTGATTTCAAAACCTAGATCAATCACAATCCAATTTATTTTAATAAGCATCAATAAAGCCCACTAAATCAGGTGTCAAGTGGACACATACTGTAACATTCCCAGAAGAGATTGTCTTACGGCGAATGAAAAGCACCATGAATTTCAAGCGTCTTCCATAGCATTTGTGGCAACATTTTTCATTCTGGTATATGTTTAAAATTAATTCTTTTTCTGATGCTTTCAGAGTTCTATAGCGAAGCTTATATGAAAAACAAGAAAAAAAACAAAACATTTTACCTAAAACATGGTGCATTTTGATAAAAAAATGTCATCAATTAAACAATGTGACCAAAACAGCAAAAATGAAAACACATTATATGTAATATATTTTACATGCCACTTAATTAAATATTATTAAAATTAATAATTGGATCTTTGAAAAAATAAGATTGCAAAATACCTTCATAAAAAATAAATATTATTAACTTTTAATTAATATTATAGCCAAGCAGCCATGATGTTTATACAAAAAAAAAGTTATCAACTAATCTTTATGAATTCAATTGTTATGTGTTAGTTCACAATTATCGTATTTTTCGTTTTATAAGACACACCGGATTATAAAACGCACCCCAAATTCAGTGGAAATAAAAGGTAAAAAAAATAAATATATGGGGTCTGTTTTATAATGCGGTGGTGTCTTACTGCTGTGCTGGGGCTGCAGGCTTTGCTGCGCGCTGGCTCTGCTCTGTGCTGCTCTGCTCCATGCTGGCTCTGTTCTGCTCCGTGCTGGCTCTGTTCTGCTCCGTGCTGGTGTCGCGGGCGGGGAGGAGGGTGTCAGCACACCGCGCTCACCCCTTCTGCTCGGGTCCGGCTGCTCAGTGGTGGCTCGAGCCGTAGGCCGGATCCCGGGGGTTTTCCTCGAGCGGCACTCCTCGCCCGTGAGTGAAAGGGGGTTTTGGGATGTTGGGATAATGTCCGTGACGCCACCCACGGTTGTGGTCATGTGTAGCACCACCGCTGCTTAATGCGGGGATCCCGGGGATGGTGATGGGGAGCACCCAGGTGTTGTGTTGCCCCTCCGTGGGTAGGGGTTGGTGATCCCGGGGCCCGGTGATGGCTTGGGAGGTGCAGGGCTTGGTGGGCGCAGGGACGCGGGGTCAGCGCTGTGCCTTGCGGCACTGTGGTACTCACTCAGCCTGAGACGTGACACAGTTTGTACGGTAAACCAAACGGCTGGTAGGACGGTCCCACAGACGGCTGCTTTGCTTCCCCGGCAGGTGACGGTGATGTCTCTCTTCCCTGCACCTGTATGTACGGATGGTTACGATGGGTTCCCACCGGTAACCCGCTCCCCGGCTTCAAGCTGGGCCGGAGGAGCACTACACTTTGCCCGCAGGCGCTGGCCCTCAGAGACTGGTGCCCTGGCGGTGGCGGTGCCTCTGTTGTACTGGTTGGGCTGTTGCCTTCAATCGGGACTTGGTTGTTGGGGGAATCTACGTCCCCTTCACTGACGGATTCGGCAAATTTGGCGACTCCTAGCCTTGCCGGGGTCCGAGAGGCCCCTGCCCTGGTGCTGACTGTCCTTCGGAACACTGCTCCAGACCACCGGGCACACAGCCAACAGGGTCCTTCCAGGAACTTCCAAACGGTCCCCCTCCGGACAGTCACCGCCGTCGCTGACCTTGCTGTTCTAGCCCTACACAAAGCTGGGCTCTCAGGCTTGGCACACTCTCTGCTCTGTCACCACTCTTGCTTTCCTCCTTTTCCACTTTTCTGTTGTTTACTCTAGCCCTTCACTGGACTTCACTCTTCCCCTGCCCGGGGCTATCTGCCTGACACTTCCTGCCTCCAGAGCTGTGAGCTCCTTGGTGGGCGGAGCCAACCGCCTGGCCCACCCCCCGGTGTGCATCATCAGACTCCTGGAGGAAGGCAACAAGGATTTTTGGTTCAGCTTAGGTGTGCCTACCTGGGGTGTGGGGTGTGGTGGTGTTGTGACCTGTGTCCCCTGGCTTGCCCAGGGCGACACATTCCCCCTTAGCAAAACGCAGACCGTCCGCGGGCTCCCGTCCTACACCGGTTTTATTTTTCTGTAAAAGGGATAACAGGGTTAAACAAACATAAGCATTTTTAATAAATCTTCCCAAGACGGGAGGCACATTTTACTTTTAACGTTTCAACGGTATACGGTCACGGTTTCCGCTCTCTCCCACCCAAGTAACCTGGCCCTGATGCTGCCCCTAAAACCCAGGCAGCACCCCTTGACCCACAGTCCAGCACACGGTACCCGAGCGGGATCTGTCCTTCCCTCCAGAGGGTAGCCACCGGTTCCTTTGGCGGCTGGGCCCTGGCCTGCTCTGCTCAGGGCCCTCCCTCCAACCTGCCTCTCCGGAGGCGGCCTGCGGAAACGGTAACGGTACCCAACATATTTACAAGCCACTAACGTTTGTGGTTGCCCTGCAAAGTTCACGGGCTTGTCCATGGATAGTTCCCATGCATTTTTAAACGGTCCCCACGGGGACAACGGTGCCGGCTCCTGCCGGTTGCAAATCACAGCAGACAATCAGGTGAAAACTCGGATAATCATCTTTCTTATTATTGCAGAACTTTCAAAACTTTTCAACAACAAACAGATGGTCCCAACGGGGACGGTGCTGCGGGCATCCGCCGCCCTACTCGATGTCTTCGTCCTCCTCACCCGGTGCGGGGTGGAAGGACACGGGCACCAGCCCCTCCAGTGCGTAGCAAGCACGGCGTGGAAGGGCCGCTCGGTACCCGTTGCCCCCGGCTCGGGGAACATAAGTGGCCTCCATGCCAGACGGGGCAATGACCCCCTCCTCTTCTTCTGACACAGGCTCTGTGTCAGGCCCGGAGTCGCTATCTTCTGCCCCCGCCGCAGTTACAGAGGGGTGTACATCCGATGGGCCAGGTGCGGTGCAGGGCGCGAGCGAGCAGGACGGAGGTAACACAGGAGCCAGGGGTAGACCGGGTCCCTCAGCCGCAGCGACCGGTCCCTCGGGGACACAGGGGCGTGGGTCATTCTCCAGCTCCTCCATCATGGCCTCCACTCCATACACTCGTGCCACAGCAACTAGGGCCTCTACCTCCGCGGCACACTGCGCCATCAGCCCGCCGATCTGACTCTGGTAGCAACGGCAGATCCCCACCGCCCGGGCTCTCAACCATGCTGCTGTTCCAGACACCGGCTCGGTAGTCTCTGCAGAACTAGGTGGGGCGGACATCTCGGCAGTTGTGCTTTCCAGGAACCCAATCAGTCTGCAGAGTCCTGGCGTCCCTGCTTTTATGGCTGCAGCTACATGCGGCCAGCTGCCATCGCGTCCCCCTTAGCTCTTTTTGGCCCCTCCTCTCTCGGGGCGGGGTTTTGGCCTTCGCGCCTCTACTGCTCGAGAAGACGCTCGAGCGGGAACTTTTCGCGCCAAAGATGGCGGCTTCTGAAATTTTTCTGCCGGATACCTCCGGCGGTAACAAGGCGCACCTCTACCAGACGGCAGAGCGGTAAGATCCTGTTCGTGACGCCAAGTTGTCGCGGGCGGGGAGGAGGGTGTCAGCACACCGCGCTCACCCCTTCTGCTCGGGTCCGGCTACTCAGTGGTGGCTCGAGCCGTAGGCCGGATCCCGGGGGTTTTCCTCGAGCGGCACTCCTCGCCCGTGAGTGAAAGGGGGTTTTGGGATGTTGGGATAATGTCCGTGACGCCACCCACGGTTGTGGTGATGTGTAGCACCACCGCTGCTTAATGCGGGGATCCCGGGGATGGTGATGGGGAGCAGCCAGGTGTTGTGTTGCCCCTCCGTGGGTAGGGGTTGGTGATCCCGGGGCCCGGTGATGGCTTGGGAGGTGCAGGGCTTGGTGGGCGCAGGGACGCGGGGTCAGCGCTGTGCCTTGCGGCACTGTGGTACTCACTCAGCCTGAGACGTGACACAGTTTGTACGGTAAACCAAACGGCTGGTAGGACGGTCCCACAGACGGCTGCTTTGCTTCCCCGGCAGGTGACGGTGATGTCTCTCTTCCCTGCACCTGTATGTACGGATGGTTGCGATGGGTTCCCACCGGTAACCCGCTCCCCGGCTTCAAGCTGGGCCGGAGGAGCACTACACTTTGCCCGCAGGCGCTGGCCCTCAGAGACTGGTGCCCTGGCGGTGGCGGTGCCTCTGTTGTACTGGTTGGGCTGTTGCCTTCAATCGGGACTTGGTTGTTGGGGGAATCTACGTCCCCTTCACTGACGGATTCGGCAAATTTGGCGACTCCTAGCCTTGCCGGGGTCCGAGAGGCCCCTGCCCTGGTGCTGACTGTCCTTCGGAACACTGCTCCAGACCACCGGGCACACAGCCAACGGGGTCCTTCCAGGAACTTCCAAACGGTCCCCCTCCGGACAGTCACCGCCGTCGCTGACCTTGCTGTTCTAGCCCTACACAAAGCTGGGCTCTCAGGCTTGGCACACTCTCTGCTCTGTCACCACTCTTGCTTTCCTCCTTTTCCACTTTTCTGTTGTTTACTCTAGCCCTTCACTGGACTTCACTCTTCCCCTGCCCGGGGCTATCTGCCTGACACTTCCTGCCTCCAGAGCTGTGAGCTCCTTGGTGGGCGGAGCCAACCGCCTGGCCCACCCCCCGGTGTGCATCATCAGACTCCTGGAGGAAGGCAACAAGGATTTTTGGTTCAGCTTAGGTGTGCCTACCTGGGGTGTGGGGTGTGGTGGTGTTGTGACCTGTGTCCCCTGGCTTGCCCAGGGCGACACACTGGCTCTGCTCTGCTCCGTGCTGGCTCTGCTCCATGCTGGCTCTGCTCTGCTCCGTGCTGGCTCTGTTCTGCTCCGTGCTGGCTCTGTTCTGCTCCGTGCTGGCTCTGCTCTGCTCCGTGCTGGCTCTGCTCTGCTCCGTGCTGGCTCTGCTCTGCGCTGGCTCTGCTCCATGCTGGCTCTGCTCTGCTCCGTGCTGGCTTTGCTCTGTGCAGGCTCTGCTGTGCCCCATGCTGGCTCTTCCCCATGCTAGCTCAGCCTTGCTCCGCGCTGGCTCTGCTCTGTGCTGCTCTGCTCCGTGCTGGCTCTGCTCTGCTCCGTGCTGGCTCTGCTCCGTGCTGGCTCTGCTCTGCTCTGTGCTGGCTCTGCTCCATGCTGGCTCTGCTCTGCTCCGTGCTGGCTTTGCTATGTGCTGGCTCTGCTGTGCCCCATGCTGGCTCTTCCCCATGCTAGCTCAGCCTTGCCCCGTGCTGGCTCTGCTCTGCCCTGTGTTGCCTCCATTCTGTGAGGGGGGTGGTGAGGCACGGGTTATTCTGAAGATGTGCTGCAAACAAATCGCGCCCGGAGGCAGCGCGTGCGCAGATGGAGCTCTTGAGCCAAGAACTTCATCTGCGCTCAAGTGGACTCTCGGCGCCATTATTTGATTTCCTTACCATTGACATCGTCAGAATGGCTTGTACCTCGCCGGTCGCCGACGACGACCACAGCAGCTGCACCAGCCACCGCCGCACACAGCAACTCCACTGGCCACTGCACAGAGCCCCTGCCTCTTGTGACCCCTCTCAATCACTAACTGGTAAGCTACATTCGGATTTTAAGACACACCCCTCATTTTCATCCCAAATTTTTGTGAGGAAAAGAGCGTCTTATAATCCGATATACACGGTACTTCTGAAATGTTGTAATAAACTATATTAAAAATAATGTTAAAGTTGATTTTCTTTTATCCAGAAATTAATTAACCTATTGTTTTCAATTACTGCTAGTGATGAGTGAATATATTCGGCACTATTAGTTAATTGCATAAATTTTAAGGTGTTCATGATTAGAGATGAGCGAACCTGTTCTATTAAGGCTCGCCAACCTCAGGTTCGGTACGAGCCTAGGTGTGTTTCTGACGCCCCTGGACTATCAGGTCGTCACAGGGTACTGCACAAACTGCCCTTCCGTGCAGTATTCCAGTCCCTCATGGTTCTGGGTCCCCATCTTATGGTGTTGCCCCCAACAACAAATCAAATCCTAGATACATACTGCACCACACCCACCAGGCACACCAGTGGACGGCTTGAGTGGAATAGAGTCGCCCTATTGGGAGTCAGGGAGGGGAGGTGAGGAGTGTAGTCGGTCTGTCAGTGAGTGGAGAGTTGGGAATTAGCCCTCGAGCTGTGAGGAGCTCAGAGGAGGTTGGAAGTGGTGGCTCCCAAGAGAAGCTGTCTAGGCTGCAGACGGTGGTCTGGACCTAGAGGAGTCGGAACCCTGGTCCCAGGGGATTGCAGCTAGGTGCCTGAACCTGTCGAGGAGGACGATCAGCAGCCGGGACCGAAGGCACGGCGGGGTACACGGACCCTAGGTCGGGGAGAAGCTTCAGGCAACCCGACAATTCACCTGATGAGAATGGAGCCTTTATGATCTGTTCCCACCCGCTCCACAATCAGAGCACTAGCGCAACAAGGGAGATATGGCCTTCCAATCAAAAGAGTCCAGAAAATCCCAAGTGTGAGCCCTGAGAGCAGGCTCCCACACTTAGCCACAGTGGGGAGCGGGGCCTGGCAAGTTTCAGACTACTGGGACACCACTTTGAAGTTAAACTTAGTGCTAGGAGGCAGGTCACGGATCACCAGACAACACCATAGGAGACAGGACCCGGACATGCTCTTCTCCAGCGGCAGCGATACCCCGAGATTTGTTTTACCTGGTTGTCAGCGTCTGTTTATTGACTGAGTGAGTACCTGAGTGACCCCTGCATCCCACGGCATCCCACCGAGTCCTGGGGCCTACCCCTACCCGTGGAGGGCCACTACACCGTGCTGCCCCACTCCATCACCCCGGGTACTCCCAATGGCAGCGGCGGTACTCAAAATTACCGTACACCACAAGTGGCGTCACAAACTCTCTCTCCCCTGTAAATACCCCCTTCTTCATTCGAGTGGGGCCCCTAGCCCCCGGGTCCGGAGACCCTCGGGCCATGAATAATCACCCCCGGATGCGAGCAGTTCAGGCCGCTGCAGGGGCGGCACACCCTCGAAAAACTTGGCATCAGGAACTATCTCTCCCCTGTAAATACCCCCCTTCTTCATTCGAGTGTGGCCCCTAGCCCCTTGGTCCGCAGACCCTCGAGTCACGAATAATCACCCCCGGATCCGAGCGTTTCGGACCCCTGCAGGGGCGGCATACCCTTGAAAAACTTGGCGTCACGAGCAGGATACGAGCAGGACCCACTAACCTGGGTGACGTGCGCCTTGAAAGTCTAAGCTGCGTGTCAAGAGTCCCATTTCCCGCCATTTCTGCCATCTTCCGCCATCTTTGGCGCCAAAACGCCGTCTTCTCGACCAAAATCGCGTGAAGCCGAAGCCCCGCCCTTCGTCCTGAGAGTCTGTCCGGAACCGGAAGTTCCCAGAGGGCCCCAGTGCAGCAGTGAGTGGTGGGCAAAAACCGAGGGGGCGTGATGGTATGTAGCAGCGGAAGAGAAGCAGGGACGCCAGGTCGTTCCTGGACACCGCAGAGGAAAGATGGCAGCTGCGCGAGACTGGTCACCGGAGTACGCTGCTCCCAGGACTGTGACCTGGGTCGAGCAAGAGACAGAGCAGCTCTGCAGGAGGATGTGGACGCAATTCCTCTTCATACTGGACCACTGGAAGGAAGAGATGAGGAGCTTGGCGATGGCGGTGCGAGTCCGTGAGATAGAAGTCCACGTGAGGAGCAGGTAAGTGTTTACCCAGTCCTAAATGATCCGAGCGAGCCTATGCGGCTATGGGATCCGGTCTTCCCCTGCTCGCGGCAAGCATTTCACCACCACCACCCCCATCCTCGGCGGACGCCGAGCTGCCTATTCCAACCTCGGCAGCGGAACCTTCAGCCCCAATCTGCGAGGAGCCAGCTGCAGAGCTCTTGACCCCGTCACGCGACCAGGCCACAACAGTGGTTACCCCAAAACCGGCCCGATCAGACCCGGCCACATCACCGGGCTCGTACATTGATATGGAGCACCCGGACTCTGTATCGCCGTCTGCGGAGCAGTCGGTTCTTCTTCCTGTAATGGCGGAGGTGGAACTTGAGGAGCTGCCAGTTCTGCCACCCGGCATCCCAGCGGCTGCTGGGGCCGCATGAGTACACCTACAACCCATGCCAGCAAGGGAGGCGAGGCCAGACACTGACGCTCCCTACTGGGAACGACACCAGCGTAATCTACAGCAGGAGATGACTGCACGAGACCGGCTACCACGGGAGATTGCCACCCGTACCCAAAAAGAGAAGGAGCAGGTGAGGAGTGCCGCTTTCCGAGTCCGAGGGCCGTGGTACCGTGGCCTCGTGGATCATTTTGACCCCGACCAGGGATGGGGGTTCATCTGGGAAGCAGGCCTCACGGCTGGGGTGTTTGTGTCCCGGCGAGATGTGGCACAGCACCTTCCCAGGGGGCATCCTGGGTGGATTCTGGAGGCAAGAGATATGGTTACGTACACCCGGCATTGTGGAGAGCAGGGCTGGTATGCCCTGGAAGTAACCAAGCAAGTTTCAGACTACTGGGCCACCATGTTAAAGTTAAACTTAGTACCAGGAGGCAGGTCACGGATCACCAGGTAACACCATAGAGGACAGGACCCGGAAGTGCTCCCCTCCAGCGGCAGCGATACCCCGAGATTTGGTATACCAGTTTGTCAGTGTGTGCTTATTGACTGAGTGAGTACCTGAGTGACCCCTGCATCCCACGGTATCCCACCGAGTCCCAGGGCCTACCCCTACCCGTGGAGGGCCTCGACACCTTGATGCCCCACTCCATCACCCCGGGTACTCCCAACGGCAGCGGCGGTACTCCCACTTATCGTACACCATGGGTGGCATCACGAACTATCTCTCCCCTGTAAATACCCCCTTCTTCATTCAAGTGTGGCCCCTAGCCCCCTAGGTCCGGAGACCCTCGAGCCACAAATAATCACCCCCTGGTGTTGTGAATGTTAGTTATGTTTTGGCTGCTGGGAGGCTTCCTCTGGTGGCCAGGAATGGTTTGGACTTGGACCAGGTGTGTTGTGCAATGGGCGTTTCCTTTGCTAACTCTCTGCTTATTTAAATCCTGGTCTGATACCTGGCTATGCCGGATGTCAGTTGTTCTTTGTATCACCAGCCTGCTTCATTCTGCTCCACACCACATCTACCCCAGAAAAGTGCTTGCTCTTTATTTATTGTTTGGTTCTTTTGCTCTTATCTGGGTTTGTCATTTGCTGTGGTTGTTTTCAGTTTATTTGCATGCAGGGATTTTCCCCTCAGTTGCTTGGCTGGGGAACTCCCTGCAGTTCTGTTTGGAGTATAGCTCCTTTGGGTCCATGTGTTTGTGGCTTGTTGAATTTGTTATGATTCTTGTTTTCTGTTCATTGGTATGACAAAAGCACCTGGTATGGGACGGAGTTCAGATCGTGCGATCTGAGGGCCTTTTTGTACTATCAGGAATTTGGAATTTTGCAGGGTTTTACTCTGGCTACCATCAGTCCCTTTCCTGTCCTTTCCTATTTTAGTCAGTGGGGGCCTCATGTTTTGCTAATCCTGTCATCTATCTGTGTATTGTGTTTTTCCTATATCACCGCAGTCTTTGAATGTGGGGGGCTTGCTATTCTTGTCTATTTTCTGAGGCAGAGAGTTATTCATCTTTCCTTCCTTTAGGATAGTTAGTTCTCCAGCTGGGTTTGCGGTGCACAGGATGTTAGTTCACCCCTCGGCTACTTCTAGTTGTGATGGTTAGTAAGGGGATGGCGGCCAGATTAGTTGCCAATGCTCTTGTCACCTTTTACCAATGATTTGTTGTGGTCTTCCATGGTTCCGGATCATAACAGTACATCCGGCCAACAAATTTAAAGGGTACTCTTAAGAAAGAAAAGAGAGAAGAAAAAAAAAGGTTGCTGAGAAAATTTTTTTTTTTTTGGTGTTTTTCCTCTTCTTCTTTGGGTTCCGTGGAAGATTTCTTTTTCTAGCATGGATGAATTGGGTGAGCGTGTTGCTCATCTTGATGCTAAGGTTTGTCGTATAGAGTCTTTTCTTGCACAGACTCCCCTTGCAGAGCCTAAGATTCCCGTTCCTGAATTTTTTTCGGGAGATAGGTCGAAATTTTTGAGTTTCAAAAATAATTGTAAATTATTTTTTGACCTGCGCCCTAAGTCCTCAGGAAATCCCATACAGCAGGTTAAGATTGTCATCTCCTTACTGCGTGGTGACCCTCAGGACTGGGCCTTCTCTTTAGCGTCTGATGATCCGATTCTCAATGATGTGGACTCCTTTTTTCAGGCCTTGGGTTTATTATATGACGAACCCAATATTGTGGACCAAGCAGAAAAGGTCTTGTTGTCCTTAACTCAGGGTTTGGATTCTGCAGAAACGTTTTGTCAGAAATTTCGAAAGTGGGCGGTCCTTACCAAATGGAATGATGATGCACTTGCGGCTCTTTTTCGGAAGGGTATTGCTGATGCTGTGAAGGATGTAATGGTAGGATTTCCCGTCTCTTCTGGTCTTGATGCCTCTATGACCTTGGCCATTCAGATTGATAGGCGGTTACGTGAGCGCAGGAAGATACCTGCTGGTTTTGTGCCTATGGAACAGCCTTTGGAGCCTATGGAGTGTGATAGGGTCCTTTCTAATGCTAGTCGGCAGGGGTTCAGACGGAAGAATAGACTGTGCTTCTATTGTGGAGACGCTTCTCATAACATTTCTGTCTGCCCTAAATGTGAAAGGAAATTGGCTACTTCTGTTACTGTGGGTTCTTTGCAACCAAAGTTTCTTTTGTCTGTCACTTTGATTTGCTCATTGTCCTCCTTTTCTGCATTTGCCTTTGTGGACTCGGGGGCAGCGCTCAATTTGATGGATTTTGGGTTTGCTAGGGATTGTGGTTTCCCCATGGTTCCTTTGCGAACTCCTATTCCTTTAAGGGGCATTGATGCTACCCCTTTGGCAGAACATAAACCCCAATTTTGGACCCAGGTGCCTATTAGAGTTGCACCAGTGCATCAGGAAACTTGTACATTTTTAGTATTGCATAATCTACAGGATACCTTGGTACTGAGATTTCGTGGTTGCAGACCCATAATCCAGTTCTTGACTGGAGATCCTTGTCGGTAGCTAGTTGGGGTTGTCAAGGTTTGCATCAGGACCTTTCCGTGTCGTCCGCGTCTGCTCATGCAGTTGATGTTCCGGCCTTCTTGTCTGATTTCCGTGATGTATTTAATGACCAGGAATCTGATTCTCTGCCCCCACACAGGGACTGTGACTGTGCCATTGAGTTGGTGCCGGGTTGTAAATTTCCCAAGGGGCGGATTTTCAACTTGTCTGTGCCCGAACATGATGCCATGCGGTCATACATCAGGGAATCATTGGAGAAGGGGCACACCCTCATCTTCTCCTTTGGGTGCTGGCTTCTTCTTTGTTGCTAAGAAAGATGGGTCGTTGAGGCCTTGCATTGATTACCGTCTTCTTAATAAAATTATGGTCAAATATCAGTACCCTTTGCCTTTGATGTCTGATCTTTTCTCTAGAGTGAAGGGCGCCAAATGGTTTACGAAACTGGATCTCAAGGGTGCGTATAATCTCATCCGTATTAAGGAGGGTGATGAATGGAAGACGGCTTTTAATACTCCTGAGGGGCCTTTTGAGTACCTAGTGATGCCTTTTGGGCTCACTAATGCACCCTCTGTCTTCCAGGCCTTCATGAATGATATTTTTCGGGACCTTATTGGTAAATTTTTGATTGTGTATTTGGATTACATCTTGATTTTTTTCTGATGATTGGGACTCTCATGTTGGGCAAGTATGGGCTGTTTTTCAGATACTTAAGGATCATGCACTGTACGTTAAGGGGTCTAAGTGCCTCTTTGGGGTGCAAAGGATTTCTTTTTTGGGCTTCATCTTGTCTCCCTCCGCTATCGAAATGGACCTGGTTAAGGTTCAGGCTATTTATGACTGGGTGCAACCGACTTCTCTAAAATCCCTGCAGCGGTTTTTGGGGTTTGCTAATTTTTACCGTAAATGTATAGCCAATTTTTCTGCCATTGTCAAACCTCTGACAGATTTGACAAAGAAGGGAGCTGATGCTGAGCACTGGACCCCTGAGGCAATTGTGGCCTTCCAGGAGCTTAAAAGGCGATTCACTTCTGCCCCAGTCCTGCAGCAACCTGATGTGTCTCGCCCATTTCAAGTTGAGATCGATGCCTCAGAGATCGGAGCAGGTGCTGTTCTGTCTCAACGAGACGCTACTTCGGGTAAACTTAAGCCCTGTGTCTTTTTCCCTCGGACGTTTGCCCCTTCTGAACAGAATTATGATGTGGGGAACTGGGAATTATTGGTTATGAAGTGGGCATTTGAAGAGTGGAGGCATTGGTTGGAGGGGGCTAGGCATCAAGTTGTGGTGCTTACGGACCACAAGAATCTCATCTATCTGGAATCGGCCAAGAGGTTGAATCCTCGGCAGGCCAGGTGGGCTTTGTTTTTTACCCGATTTAAATTTGTGGTCTCTTTTTTGCTGGGGACCAAGAATGTTAAGGCCGATGCCCTTTCCAGGAGTTTCTGCGCTGACTATTTGGAGGTTGTCGAACCGTATACTATCCTGAATGATGGTGTCGTTTTCTCGGCTATTTCGCCTGATCTGTGGTTGGCACTGGCGGAATTTCAGGGGGATAAACCTGAGAGATGTCCTACAGGGAAACTGTTTGTCCCGGACCAATGGAGAGACCGAGTTGTCTCTGAGGTTCTTTTTGGTGGCCTTCCCTGTCCCGGGATGTCCGTCGTTTTGTGCAGTCATGTGGAGTTTGTTCTAGGTCCAAGCCCTGTTGTTCACGTTCTAGTGGGCTATTATTGCCTTTGCCGGTACCTAAGAAACCTTGGACGCACATCTCTATGGATTTTATTTCAGAGCTTCCCATCTCTCAAAAAATGACTGTGATTTGGGTGATCTGTGACAGATTCTTCAAGATGGTCCACTTGGTTCCCCTATCTAAGTTGCCGTCTTCATCAGAGTTGGTGCCTTTGTTTTTCCAACATGTTGTTCGTTTGCATGGTATTCCCGAAAACATTGTTTCTGACACAGGGGTGCAGTTTGTATCCAGGTTTTGGAGGATTTTTTGCTCCAAATTGGGTGTTCAGCTGTCTTTCTCCTCGGCGTTTCATCCTCAGACCAACGGTCAGACTGAAAGGGCTAACCAGACCCTGGAGACCTATTTACGGTGTTTTGTTTCTGCGGATCAGGATGACTGGGTTTCGTTTTTGCCTTTGGCTGAATTTGCCCTTAACAATAGAGCTAGCTCTGCCACATTGGTGTCCCCCTTTTTCTGCAATTTTGGGTCTCACCCTAGGTTCCTCTCAGGGCAGCTTGAGGCGTCTGACTGTCCAGGGTTGGATTCGGTGGTCAACAGAATGCAGCAGATTTGGGGACAGGTAGTGGATAAATTGTTTCAGTCCCAAGAAACTGCCCAAAAGTTTGCCAACCGGCGTCGGACTGTTGGTCCCCGGTTTAAAGTAGGGGACATGGTGTGGTTGTCGTCTAAAAATATTCCTATGAGAGTTCCATCACCTAAATTTAAGCCCAGATTTATTGGACCTTATAAGATTTCGGAGATTATCAACCCTGTATCTTTCCGTTTGACTCTGCCTGCGTCATTTAAGATTCACAATGTCTTCCATAAGTCCTTGTTGAAGAAACATGTGGAGCCAACAGTTCCTGCAGCAGCGGCTCCTGACCCTGTTTTGGTACAAGGGGATCTGGAGTATGAGGTTGAAAAAAATTCTGGATTCCCGTCGCAGTAGGCATCAGCTTCAGTACCTTGTGAAATGGAAGGGTTATGGGCAGGAGGATAACTCTTGGGTTGTGGCTTCTGACATTCATGCGGACCGGTTGGTTCGCGCTTTCCATCATGCTCATCCCGAGCGACCCGGTGGTGTTGGTGAGGGTTCAGTGACCCCTCCTCAAGGGGGGGTACTGTTGTGAATGTTAGTTATGTTTTGACTGCTGGGAGGCTCCCTCTGGTAGCCAGGAATGGTTTGGACTTGGACCAGGTGTGTTGTGCAATGGGCGTTTCCTTTGCTAACTCTCTGCTTATTTAAATCCTGGTCTGATACCTGGCTATGCCGGATGTCAGTTGTTCTTTGTATCACCAGCCTGCTTCATTCTGCTCCACACCACATCTACCCCAGATAAGTGCTTGCTCTTTATTTATTGTTTGGTTCTTTTGCTCTTATCTGTGTTTGTCATTTGCTGTGGTTGTTTTCAGTTTATTTGCATGCAGGGATTTTCCCCTCAGTTGCTTGGCTGGGGAACTCCCTGCAGTTCTGTTTGGAGTATAGCTCCTTTGTTTGTGGCTTGTTGAATTTATGATTCTTGTTTTCTGTTCATTGGTATGACAAAAGCACCTGGTATAGGACGGAGTTCAGATCGTGCGATCTGAGGGCCTTTTTGTACTATCAGGAATTTGGAATTTTGCAGGGTTTTACTCCGAGCGGTTCGGACAGCTGCAGGGGCGGCATACCTTCGAAAATCTTGGCGTCAGGAACTCTCTCTCCCCTGTAAATACCCACCTTCTTCATTCGAGCGTGTCCCCTAGCCCCCGGGTCCGGAGACCCTCAAGCCACGAATAATCACCCCCGGATCCTTGCGGTTCAGATCGCTGCAGGGGCGGCACATGTTCATTTGACCTCGCCAAACACGAGTCCACCCTCAAAACTCGGAAATGCTCGTTTTCCTTCATTTGCCGGCCCCGAACACTGGCCGCGTTTCCATAAAAAAATGTTTTACTAGCATTTACTGGTATTGTGTAGGATTGTGGTGCTATTTCAAGTAGAAATGTGTAAAATGAGTGCAGGAGGCGAGGACTCTGTCCCCAAAGAAGGCTTTTGACACGTGGCTGTTTTTTTTTCTGAATTTTATTTGTTGATGCTCCTGCAGCCAATCACGGCACAGGAAACATTATCAAAGTGGAGACAGAAGGGCTTCTGTGATTGGCTCGCTAAGTCACATGTTGGATAATAGTAGCAGCCATTTTGCTTTGGCATCATTTCGTGAACATTGCTAATTAGTGAAGCTGCTGCTTCTGCTTCTCCTCGTAGATAGTGAGATTAGGAGTTTAATGCTAGGCAGTTTAGCAATATAGGCCAGTGATAGTTTACAATAGAGACATGCAGTGTAGGGTGGGGTGTGCCACAAATCGACACATGAAATCATAGAAAGATTGCAGGTACCTGTAGTGCATCAGAAACAGTTTACGCCAGTGATAGTTTAGAATAGGGACGTGCAGTGTAGGGAGAAGTGTTGTGCCACAAATTGGCCCATGAAATCAGAAATTGGGATTTGTAGGTACTTTTAGTGCGTGAAAAAACATTGCCAGGCAGTGAGTCATCCAAATAGCTCTTGGTGCCTGCTCCAAATTACACAGGCTGAGGGCAGCAGCGCATTAATAGGTATTGTTAGTGCAGTCTGTACACAGTGCATATTGGCAATTGTATTTGCCGTTAGAAAAATATCAAAAACATCCCTCTGGTTAAAGCCACGGTAGCCACGTATTATTGTTCTTGTTGGCAGTTGTAATTGCCTTTAGAAATATTTAAAAAGACTGCTCTAGTTTTAGCCACTGTAGCCACATATTATTGGTGGTCTATAAAAAAAAAAAAATGTTCGTGCAGTATCCACACTGCATCTTGCCAATTGTAAGTGCCTTTACAAAATGAAAAAAAAATGCTCTGGGTATAACCACGTATTATTGGTGGTCCTAATAAAGTTTTAGTGCAGTATCTAAAAAGTGTTTATTGCCACTTTTCTGGGTCTGCTGTAAATTACGCATTGAAATAAATTTATACTGTAGGTATTGCAGTTGTGCCTGCTGAGAAATTGCTATTGAATAACGTAAAATGGTGCTCTTCTAAATTTTAATAACTAAATAATTTATCTTTTGTGTCAGGTGTCTGACAGGTGTGGTCGTAGGGTTTGGAAACATCTGTTTAAATGGGGACGGTACATTAACCATGAGTGGTAAATCAGGATGAAGTTGTCGTAGAAAGGGGAATAGATGGGGTGTTGGAGGTGTACGTGTGGGAAGTTCTATAAGTCAAAGGTTTAGTGAGCTCAGCTTGTCCCAAGAGAAATGAGAACAACTTATGTTACTGGACAGCCTACTACACTAGATTTGCTTGGCAGCTTTACATCAATTCAACTTAGAAATGAGACTCATCAACATCAGGTGGTAGAGTGGCTTTTAAGCGCTGTATCAAACAGCCTCTCCTCCTCTTCCTCCACCTCCATATCACACACAGTTCATGCCTCAGAGCTGCCACCCCAATTTCACTTGTTTGCACCTGCATCACAAATCTCCAACCGGCAAACTGACTGTGGGGAACCAGACATGGGCGAGTCTGCAGAGCTCTTCACACATTCTATTTCATGGGCATCACAGGTTCGCTCCAAAGATTCCCAGACTCTTGAGGAGGAAAGCATCTGCACCGATACCTAAAATGTTTGTGAGTTGGATCCTGACCCAGACGAATTAGGATCCCAGCAGAATCCCTACCCTCATCAACTAACATTAAGCCCCGGTAATGGAGCTGATGATGATGAGACTCAGATACCTGAGGTGCATGCGTACTGTGCAGTGATGTCAGGCCAGGAAGAGGAGGGGGATAACATAGAGCCAATTTGTGTGTATCAGCTCACCGTGTATACGCTCACTCCTGGCTTCTCCCTGCAGCATGGACAGACGCTGCCACAGCCCAATATCGCAAGAAAAAAAGAAAAATCCAGTTGTTCAGGCGAGGAAAGCCACGATGTTTATTTTAACATGCAGAAACAACGGATAGCATGACCAGCATTACGCGTTTCAGGTGAAAACAATCACCCTTAATCACCTGATTGACTTTGCCACCCCAGCCCCAGACTGTGCAGATTAGGCGATGGTGTAGAGCCAGGCTTCTTTGAGCAAGAGGCCTACGTCTGTCTGTCATCTTGCTTGCTCTGGTGTTTCAGGCCTTGTTCTGGTTCTAATCAAACCAAATTATCCCAATAAAACTTATAAATCGATAAAACGTTTTTTTATTGATGGTATTAAAAAACATAAACACAGACAATAATTAAAAATCAAGGCAAAGGGGAGCATGTACTACACCCACAATGGGAGCCATATGTATTAAATAACCTAAGTCCCAGCAGGTCATATAACAGCTATAAATTACACAACAAGAACATTGATCAAGCAGCTAACATTATCCCCATATAATAATAGCAATGGTCTACTTTAAATCGCTGCCCATCAAAGTACTTGGCTCATAACAATACCAGACCTGCTGTCATGTCAGTAGTACAAAAACTGCTCCCCTGCCAGCCACTCCAACACGTGTTTCACACCGCTTCCTCACCTTGTTCTGGTTCTAGTCCGATGCAGGCATGTTGCTTTGTTGACCTATCGGTATTATGTGCCAATTGTGGCTACTTTACTTGTAGCCTCACCTAAATTTTTGGAAATGTGGACATCCAAACTAGGGTCTCCAAGTTTGCTTTCTTCTATAGTACCAGCAATTTGGGGGCAAGAGAGGGACTACACCTAGCACTCAGGAATGTCTTGATTTTTAAAATGTAAATGTCGGGCCACAGCCTGTGTTGTATAGACCATAATTCCCTAGTGTTTTAAAGCCCTAAGGGGAAGGGGCAATTCCCTATGAGTATGGGGCAATTTATGTTAGTGTTCTGCTGTTTGGGTACACACAGACAAAAATATGTGTCTATGATTATTGGGTAGAGGTTACTGCCAGCATTCAGGCCTGCCACAGACCCACTAACGCATATCTTGATTTTAACAAAAAAAATTAAAAAAATGAGCCTCAGCCTATGTGTTTGGTGGACTGTAACTCCATGCTGCATGAAATCCATATGGAGAGAGGGAAATTCCCTATGGTGATGGGGCAATTGATGGTCATGTACTGCTGTTTAAGTATGCACAGACAAAAAGATGTGTCTACGATTGTTTGGTAGAGGTCACTGCCAGCGTTCAGGCCTGCCACAGGCCCACTCATGCATATCTTGATTAAAATAAAAAATAAAAAAATGGCCCACAGCTTATGTGTTTGGTGGACTGTAACTTCCTGGTGTGTTAAGGCCCTATGGGTAGGGGGAAATTGATGCTACTATACTACTCTGCTGTGTGCATGAAAGGTTTTTGAATCTTGAGGCTCCAAGATGGGTGTCCAAGTTGGTTCTTGTCTGCAGTGTCATTGGTATTGGAGCACCAGCAAACCTTGCTGATATCTCCCTCAATATTAGCTTCCTTATCTGCCAACATTGTGAAAAACAGTAAAGTCAAAAATTCAATAAATGTTACTACTGCATGTATGAACCGCAAACAACATGCATAAGTGTGGTAATCTGACTGCATTAAAATGCAGACTACCATGCCTACCCAACCACCGGCCACCAAATAAACCGCATCTATTGCTTCTTCCGCCTCCTGTGATGAACACCTCATGAGCCGAGTAGTTGGGTGTCCCACTCACAGTTGTCATTAATGAGGTTTCGCCAATAATTTAAGACTACCAAAAAGCTGTCATCTTTAAACAACATTCTTTATTAGTGGACAATAGTGTAATACATGTCTTCACTGTTTTCCAAAAAAATAGCGACCCACAGCCTGGGTTGTGTGATGCCCTGGCCTATCAGGTCGTCACAGGGTTTTGTGCAATCTGCCCTTCTGCACAGTATCCAATCCTCCTTGGTTACATGTCCTGGTCCTTTAGTGTTGCTAAGAGCTTAGCCAGTCAAAACCCTAGAAACACTTTACATCATACCCACCAGACACACTATTGGGGGCCTGAAGGGAATAGGGCCACCCACTTGGGGGGTTGGTAGGGGAAGGTGAAAAAGTGAAAGGAGAACTGAGAAAGGAGTGGAAGGAGTAGGAGGTAGAGTGGTGACTCTCTGAGATGGAGAGGTCACCGGCTTGGACCAGGGCTCCTTGAGTACTAGGTGGCAGACGTTGGTCTGGGCCTGGTAGGAGCTGGAACCCCGGTTGCAGGGGATCATGTCAAGGGGCACGGATTGCCGAGGAAGGCAGCCGGCGGCCTTGAGCCATCTACTGGCAGGGGCCAGGGCACGACGGGGTACGCGGACCCTAGGCCGGGAAGTAGCTTCAAGCGTCCTGGTAATTTACCCGACAGGGGTGAAGCCTTCAAGATTCATCCCTCACCTGCTCCAAAATCGGGGTACTGGCGCACCGATGGGATAAGACTTTCCCTGACACAGTCCACCAAATCCCAAGCGTGAACCCTGAGAGCAAGCTCACTCCGTTAGCCATATGGGTGAGTCGAACCCGACTAGTTCCACACTACAGGGTCCAAACAGTGAACAAGGTGCCACGGAAAAGGCCACAGGCTAACAAGCAACACCAAGGGCACGGACCCAAGCGTGCTCCCTCCTGGCTGCAGCGGTGCTCAGAATTCTGGTTTACAAGCTGTTGGTGTCAGTATTCTTGGACTGAGTGAGTACTCAGAAACTCTTCCTTTTCCCAATGGCACCCCACTACTGCACTACCAACACCTGGCCCCGGGGCACAAACCCCCTACCCACGGAAGGGGTTAAACACCTTGCTGCCGCACAATCGCCAACGGGCTCCCCCTTTCCCCAACAGCAGCGGTGGTATCTCACCTTACCACGCACCGTGAGTGGCGTCACGAACTTCTAACTCCCCTGTACATACTAACCTTTTCAAACTCGAGTGTCCGCACGAACCCCGGGTCCAGAGACCCCTCGAGCCACCGTGGTTCTGGATCCGAGTGGCTCGGCCGCTGGCACAGGGGTGGTACAGGTTGCATGGAGCGTAATTCCCTGGTGTTTTCAAGCCCTATGGGGAGGGGGCAATTCATGGTATTAAATTGCTGTTTATAAAGGCAGACACTAGAAAATGGGTCTCCAAATGTTGTTACTGCCAGTGTTGAGGCCTGCCACAATCCCACTAATGCATATCTAGATTTAAAACTAAACAAAAACAAACCCACAGCCTATGTGTTTGGTGGACCCTAACTCCTTGGTGTTTTAAAGCCATATGGGTAGGGGTAAGTTGATGATATTAAACAGTTTTTTGTTTGGGAAGGCAGAAAGTAAAGATGGAGCCTGAAAATTATTTGTCAGTGTTCCGGGATTTCCAGGACAGATTAATGGAGCTACAGCAAAATCTAGAGGTTTTGAAGGACTCTTTGGCTTCGGCTCAGGAGCGTTACAAGAAGTCGGCAGACCCTCACCGGAAACAGGCACCCATGTATAAGGTAGGGGACTCGGTGTGGTTATCCACCAAGAATCTAAAACTGGGTGTTACTTCGCAGAAGCTGGGGCAGAAATTCATTGGTCCGTTCAAGATCACCGGGATAGTGAGCTCTGTGGCCTGTCGGCTGAAGATACCACGGAATTTGAAGGTACACCCGGTCTTTCATGTTTTCCTGCTGAAACCGGTTTCTCCTAATTCATTTCAGGGACGTATCGTGCCTCCTCCTCCACCAGTGATGGTTGATGGCCAGGAGCAGTTTGTGGTTGAGGACATTATTGACTCCCGGCTCCATCGGCATCGGCTTCAGTATCTGGTTCGTTGGCAGGGGTACTCCCCCGAGGATGATTCCTGGGAACCCATGGGTAACATCCGAGTGCCCCGGAAGATTGCTCAGTTTCATCGGAGGTACCCGGACAAACCTGGCCCTGGTTCGTCCTGAGGCCGTTTCTAGGGGGGGGGAGTACTGTCAGTGTTCCGGGATTTCCAGTTTGCTTTTGAAGGATCTTGCCCTTTGTTAACATGGAGTTTTCTGTTCTGTTGCCCTACTTCCTGTTCATCTGTTTAAAAGCCTGCCCCTAAGCTTAGTCTAGTTGCTTGAGTATACTGCTTCCTGTCTTCTCCTGCCCTGCTGCTCTTGGTTCCTGATTGTATTTGGATCCTGTTGAAAATACCCGACACCGGCTCTGGACTCCACCTGGTCTCATCAAGCTGTGCCCTCGCTGGTCCCGGACTCCGTCTGCAGTCACTGGTCGGGGCTTCTGCCCGGTTCATATCCGCTCTAGGACTCACGTTCCACATCACGTACGGACATTTTTGGACTGTGTCCTGTTGCCCTTTCGTGTCCCAGCTGCTGCGCATTTAGGCCTTCTGGGGTGATCGCCAGACAGCCCCTGTATAGGGGTTCGCTCCTGGTGGTCTCCCTGGTGGAGTCCGGTGCGCGGTCCCGGGAGTTCCCCTTGCTCTGAACCTGGCAGGTATATACCGTGTTTATGTTCTTTCCTGTGTACATATTTATTGGTTGCACATATAAAACTTGTTTGCACCAAGACCCCGTCTCTGGTTGTCATTGCCCTAACGCTATCGAAATCCTCAGTTCATACAATAGTATTACATTATTGTTGTTTTGTTCTGCAATACCATGCAGGTTATGTGACAAAAAAAAAAGATTAGTCATCAGGTGTGGTATACCCACATCTCCCACCACAGTGATCTACTGCCCCACAGGTGGTAGCCCTTTTTCTTCTTCCATAGCTTTATCCTCCCATTCCAAATCTATTGTAGAAGTTAATATGTCATCTGGTATATCTAGCTGCTCCTTTCTTGGTACTTTGGTCACCGACTTTGATAAATGGCTGGCTCCACTCAACCTGGAGCTAGAGAAGGCCATGCGCGAGGGTGCAAACGTAGTGGTGGCACTACTGTGATGCCCTGGCCGGACCAGGTAGTCACAAACGGCCCCGCATTACACCTGTCCCTCATAGGTAACATTCAACCAAACATTAAAACCCTAGTCACCCCATCAGGGCTTGATGGACACACCAGGGGGCAGAACCAGGTGGTTGGAAGATGCCCACCGAGGAGTTTCAGATAGCCTGGAGCGGGAAAGTAAACAGTAAAGCAGAGAAGGTTGAGAGCTCAAGTTGGAGAGATGTGTGGGCTGGAGCTGTGTGCAGCTCCAGCAGAGGAGAGAAACCAATTTGAGCAGGTGCGGGGGTAGGAGCCCTTGTACCTTTGGCTAGGAGGCAGACGGCGGTCTCCGTCTGCAGGAGCCGGGAAGACTGCTCGGTGGAACAGAGGTGGACCGGAACAGGGTTGTAGCCCGCTGGTACCGTCTCGGGGAACCGACTCAGAAACCGGAGCACAAAGGGGGGGTACTCAGACCCTGAAGCTAGGTCCAGAAGTTACTGGGGGCTAGCTAATTGACTGATTGCAGCCAGGACTAGAGGTCGTGTCCCACCCATAGTCCCGACTGAAGGCAACAGCACAACGAGGGGGATAAACAGCCACCGCCACGGCTCAGAGATCCCACAGGCCAGCGTCTGCGGGCAAAGGGCTCCTTAGGCAACAACAAGCCGGGAGCGGACTCCTTGAGTTGCAAGCACAGGCAGTCCACCACCCAACACAGGTGCGGGAGAAAGACAGAGACCACCAGCCGGGTGGGGGACCAGACCTCAGCCGGCTGCGGGCACCGACCACCATCACCTTGGTTTACCAGAGACTCGTGTGTTTACTAATAGTGAGTACATCAGCACCCTCCGGTCGCCCATCTCCCTGCACCGCCAAACACTCCCAACGGGTCCCGGGGCCACCATCCCTGCCCACGGAGGGGTTAACTTGCTGCACAACATCTCCCCCGGCTGCCCCGTAACTGAAGCGGTGGTGTCCATCTTCACCACATCCCGTGGGTGGCGTCAAGAACTTAACATGGCTCCGGCCGTACATCTACGTCCCCAAACCACAACCCCCCTTTTAGTTGAAGTGAGCACAAGACCCCCGGGTCTGGAGACCCTCAAGCCACCCACTGAAGGTCCGGATCCGAGCGGCTCGGTTGCCGAGCACGGGGCGGTACACTATGGCTGGGTGACACAACGTCTGTGCCACATGACATATGCACTGCATGGATCAACCTGGTTGCACAGCAATTTCTAGAAAAGGATTATGTGCTAGATGCACTGCTGCAGAAGGCACGGTCTGTATGTGATCACTTTTTCAAATTAACATGCCGGCCCACAGCCTTTGTTGCATGGACCATAACTCCCTGCTGTTTGAAAGCCCTATGGGAAGGGAGCAATTCCCTATGGATAGGGGCATTTGCAATGTCTGCCTGGAACCACAGTATCAGAATGGCTCTTTTGGACAGGCTAGAGGAAAGCCGCACACTAAGCAGGATCCCGAGAGCCCCGAAACCCTTTAACTCCAATACAGGGATTTGGAATTACTACAGGGCCCCGGAGATCGCTACCTGTGGAAGGCTGCAGTCCAGAGGAGAGTAGTCATCAGGCAGGATCAAACCAGGAGATACTGAAAAGGGACAAAATCGGCAGGCAAGAGTGTGTTCAGGAAATCAGGCTGAGGTCAAAACCGGAGATGGCAGCAAGGTACAAAAATGGCAGGCAGGAGAGTAGTCAGAAAGCAGGCATGGTTGAAACACAAGGATCAATATTCAGAGCAGAACGAAAATCAGAAACAAGCAGAACTGTAAAACTATATCTGGCAGGGACCAACAGACTGGAGGGGGAATTAGAAGAGTGTGGTTTATTCCCATTGGCTGTAGCTAAAAAGTGGTAACTTCAGCTGAAAAACACAGTTTAGTGGATGAGAGGGGCCTGCGCCCCTCAGAGCCACAGGCACCGACTCCTCTCCTATCATCAGCAATGTCCATGGCGGGAACATGGCATCCCCTGGTGACTGAAGCAGACGTCCAGGAGCAGACTCTGGTGGGGACGTGACAACAGTTGATGATATTAAACAGCTTTTTATTTGGGTATGCAGAGACTAAAAAGATGTGTCTAAAATTGTTGGGTACAGGTTACTGTCAGCATTCAGGCCTGCCACTGACCCAACAATACATATCTTGATTCCCTATGGGGCGGGGGCAGCTGCCTTCCAAAACAGCAGTACAACACCATCAGAGACTAAAAGATGTCTTCTAATGTTGGGTAGAGATTACTGCCACTGTTCTTGGAAAGAGAGGCCTACGCCTGCCACTGGGCCACTAACACATGTCTTGATTTAAAAAAAAAACAAAAACGGCCTACAGCTTGTGTTACATGGACTGTAACTCCCTGGTGTTTTAAAGCCCTATGGGGAGGGGGGCAATTGATGTTATTGTACCGCTGTGTCCCTGGAAGGATATTTAATGTCCATACTACTACAGAGGTCTCCAAATTCTGTCTTGTCTGTAGTGGCAGGGATTTGGGAGCACCAGTTGTACACCTATCTCTCATCTACCTCTATATTTCTTCTGTCTATAACCTAGGAAGCTAATGGCTAGGCCAAAACAGTGTTGCTGCACTGTAAAACGTATGTTTGCTGTTTTCAAAGGCTTTAAATCTCCTATCGTTGTTCTCTATGCCTTACATTTGGCCTCCCATGGAATATAATGTGGTTCGATAAAGGTTCGAAGTTCAATTTGGGTTCGGTTCGATAAAGGTTTGCGAGCGCACCCATGCTCTGCTTGGCTCAGTGAACCGAACCGTATGAGGTTCGCTCATCTCTATTCATGATATTTGTTACTCGTCGAGTATTTTTGTATTTACCTCGTAAGTTTCAAGTCTATTCCTCACATGTTTGCATCTGATTTCAAACCACTAAACATGCAGGGATTGCTTGCTAATCACAGCAGTATTGAAGCCATCTGTGTGAAGCTGACAGGAGCGGCGGTGTATTCTGCAGCTCCTGTCACCTTCATGCAGCACAGCTGGATGAGACGCTGGAGGACTGTGGAGTACGCCGGACATGGAGGGTTTGTCGGGGTTAATAAATTGGTGATGAGGGACTTTGTTAGTGTTTTTTATTTCTAATAAAGGATTTTTCGTGTGTGTGTGTTTTTTAACTGTAATTTACAGATTAATCATGGAAGGAATCTCGGGGAGACGCCTGACATGATTAATCTAGGATTTAGTGGCAGCTATGGGCTGCCATTAACTCCTTATTACCCCGATTTGCCAACGCACTAGGGAAAATCGGGAAGAACTGGGTACAGTCCCAGAACTGTCGCATCTAATGTATGCGGCAATTCTGGGCGGCTGCTGACTGATATTGTTAGGCTGGGGGGCTCCCCATAACGTGGAGCTCCCCATCCTGAGAATACCAGCCTTCAGCCGTATGGCTTTATCTGGCTGGTATTAAAATTGGGGGCACCGCACGCCGTTTTTTTTCAATTATTTAATTATTTATTTCACTACACAGTATACACATACCCACCGGCTGCTGTGTTTGGGTGCAGTGAGACACCTGTCACTCAGCGTGGGGGCGTGTCTCACTGCAACCAATCATAGGTGCCGAAAAGCAGGAAAGCAGGGAATACGAGATTGATTAATGAGCGGCCGGCTTTTTCAAAAGAGGAAAAGCCGCCGGAGTTTAGTGAACAGCTGTGCAGTGCCGCGGCAGTGATCGGGGAACGGTAAGTATGAGAGAGGGGGAGACTGACCGACAGACTGTGAGAGGGGGACAGACAAGACAGAGAGAGACAGACAGAGCGAGACCGACCGACGGGAGATAGAATGAAAAAAAAAATGACCGACATCGCTAGTAAAAAGCACAAAACGTGCGTTTTGGACATCGGAGTGCCACACAATGTTTTCACGTAAAATCTTTCATGTAATAATCTCAAAAAGTAACATACACCAGCTCTATCTCACTATTGGGTATGTGCCCTTAACATTTCCGCCATGAAAATTCATTTTGGTGTCATTTTGGAAGGTTTTCTGGTGAGTCCGTAAAAATGGCGTAAAACTCGGACAAAATTGTTCACAGCTGTGACTTTTGAGTGATAAATGCTTCAAGGGGTCTTCCCCATGCTGTTGCCATGTCATTTGAGCACTCTTCTGAGACTTTTGTGACATTTTTAGGGTTTCTACATGCTGCCGGGGGTCATTTCATAAAAATACTCGGGTCTCCCTTAGGATAACATTGGGCTCGGTGCTCGGGCCGTGTACACAAGTATCTTGGGATGCTCGGCCCGAGCCTCGAGCACCCGAGCTTTTTGGTACTCGCTCATCACTAATGGCCACCATTCTGTTAAAAAAATCCTCTGTCCTGACAATCATCCTGTATTAATGTGCCCCATCCTATAATAATGTCCTTTGTCCTGCCCTCCTTCCCTCTAATAATGTCTTCCATCCTGATCCCCATTCTGTAATAATGTCCTTCATCCTGGCCTGCATCCTGTTATATTGTCCCCCATCCTGGGCCCTTGCTTTAGTAATGTCCTCCATCCTGGACCTTTTCTATAATGTCCCCCATCCTGGTACTCATCTCCATCACTTTTAAAAGGAGAAAAAAACAATCCATCTTATCTGGTCTGGTCCCCATGACAAGCAGCAGCTTCTTCTGTCTCCATAGCCAGCACAGCGGGCGATGAAATGTATGGCAGTGATGCAATCCGACATCAGCTGTTGGACACCAACAGGCCAGTGGATCTCTGTACCGCAGAATTCAAGACCTACATCCAGCTGAAATAGGCTTTGACGGGTCCCGTTCCTCGACAAGTGATTGTTACGCCCCTGGTCCTAAGTAGAGTTGAGCGCGGTTCGTGGTTCGTGGTTCTCCAGTTCTAGGCTCGAGTGATTTTGGGGCCTGTTCTAAATCGAACTAGAACTCGAGCTTTTTGCAAAAGCTCGATAGTTCTAGAAACGTTCGAGAACGGTTCTAGCAGCAAAAAAACAGCTAATTCCTAGCTGGCTTTCCGCTGTAATAGTGTAAGTCACTCTGTGACTCACACTATTATGAAATTTCAGTGTATAGTGAGCGTGAACAGCGCCTTCAGATCACTCCTGTTTGTATAATGGCGATCGCCATTTTTTTTTTTTTTTTTCCTTGTCTTCCTTCCCTAAGCGCGCGCGTCTTGTGGGGCGGGCCAGCATGTCAGCCAATCCCAGACACACACACAGCTAAGTGGACTTTTAGCCAGAGAAGCAACGGCATGTGTGATAGGATGTCCATGTCACATGTCCCTGCATTATAAAACCGGACATTTTCCTCCAGCACGCCATTATCTCTTCTGCGTCCTTGGTGTCAGACATCACTGGCGCAGCTCCGTCCTGACTGAGTCCTATCGCCGATACTGCTGTATACACAGCGCTGGACAGCTTAGGGAGAGCACTTTCTATAAGTCCTTTTAAGGGCTCGTACGGGCAGGGTCAGAGCCATAGGTGACAAGTCCTGAAAACAGAGTAGGTCAGGGATTTCGTCGCTGCATTTCCCCATTAGGAGGGAATAGAAAGGCAGGCTTCCATTCCACTACCCAGAGCCCCACAATCCTGGCACTGTACCCTCCTGTCCTCTGCACACTCCAACTCATTATAACTAAGCCATTATACTAGCAAACACTCAGTGTACCTAGTGGCATCTAGAGATGAGCGAACCGGTCCCGGTTCGGCTCGAGGTCGGTTCGCCGAACGGAGGTCCCGTTCGAGTTCGGTTCGTCGAACGTTCGACGAACCGAACTCGAACTGCATAGGAAACAATGGCAGGCAATCACAAACACATAAAAACACCTAGAAAACACCCTCAAAGGTGTCCAAAAGGTGACAAACAACTCACAACACAACACAAACACATGGGAAAGTGACAAGGACATATACTCATGCGAAAACAAAACAGCTGGACAAGGAAAAAGAGGAGGACACACAGATATAGGCATGGCACGCCCTTCTAAAGTCATGTAAAACACCGCAAGGTGACTCCAAGCGGAGTCTCCCTTTTTTCCAAAAATTGGGCCCCACACACACCCACCCCTTCAGTGGCAGCAGTTGTGCCCCAGTTGTACACTTCACAGCTAGATTTGCATCAAGCACATTCAAAAATACGCCATTCTTATCCGTCCCCAGGATGACACCGGGGTAGGTAGCAAAGTCTTTCCTGATCCCAGCTCTGTTCATCTTGGCTTCTTTTAAAAACAATGTAAGCAAGGGTTACTCCAAGCGGAGTCTCCCTTTTTTCCAAAAATTGGGCCCCACACACACCCACCCCTTCAGTGGCAGCAGTTGTGCCCCAGTTGTACACTTCACAGCTAGATTTGCATCAAGCACATTCAAAAATACGCCATTCTTATCCGTCCCCAGGATGACACCGGGGTAGGTAGCAAAGTCTTTCCTGATCCCAGCTCTGTTCATCTTGGCTTCTTTTAAAAACACATCAAGCAAGGGTTACTCCAAGCGGAGTCTCCCTTTTTTCCAAAAATTGGGCCCCACACACACCCACCCCTTCAGTGGCAGCAGTTGTGCCCCAGTTGTACACTTCACAGCTAGATTTGCATCAAGCACATTCAAAAATACGCCATTCTTATCCGTCCCCAGGATGACACCGGGGTAGGTAGCAAAGTCTTTCCTGATCCCAGCTCTGTTCATCTTGGCTTCTTTTAAAAACACATCAAGCAAGGGTTACTCCAAGCGGAGTCTCCCTTTTTTCCAAAAATTGGGCCCCACACACACCCACCCCTTCAGTGGCAGCAGTTGTGGCCCAGTTGTACACTTCACAGCTAGATTTGCATCAAGCATATTCAAAAATACGCCATTCTTATCCGTCCCCAGGATGACACCGGGGTAGGTAGCAAAGTCTTTCCTGATCCCAGCTCTGTTCATCTTGGCTTCTTTTAAAAACACATCAAGCAAGGGTTACTCCAAGCGGAGTCTCCCTTTTTTCCAAAAATTGGGCCCCACACACACCCACCCCTTCAGTGGCAGCAGTTGTGCCCCAGTTGTACACTTCACAGCTAGATTTGCATCAAGCACATTCAAAAATACGCCATTCTTATCCGTCCCCAGGATGACACCGGGGTAGGTAGCAAAGTCTTTCCTGATCCCAGCTCTGTTCATCTTGGCTTCTTTTAAAAACACATCAAGCAAGGGTTACTCCAAGCGGAGTCTCCCTTTTTTCCAAAAATTGGGCCCCACACACACCCACCCCTTCAGTGGCAGCAGTTGTGCCCCAGTTGCACACTTCACAGCTAGATTTGCATCAAGCACATTCAAAAATACGCCATTCTTATCCGTCCCCAGGATGACACCGGGGTAGGTAGCAAAGTCTTTCCTGATCCCAGCTCTGTTCATCTTGGCTTCTTTTAAAAACACATCAAGCAAGGGTTACTCCAAGCGGAGTCTCCCTTTTTTCCAAAAATTGGGCCACACAGACACCCCATCAGTGGCAGCACTTGTGCCCTAGTTGCAAACAGGATGTTTTGATTTGCATCAAGCACATTCCAAATCCACAAGCATTTACTCTCCCCAGGATGACACAGGGGTACTAAATTCCTTCTGGATCCATGACTTGTTCATTTTGATGAACGTCAGTCTGTCCACATTGTCACTGGACAGACGCGTGCGCTTATCTGTCAGCACACACCCAGCAGCACTGAAGACACGTTCAGAGACAACGCTGGCAGCTGGACACGACAAAATCTCCAAGGCGTAACTGGAGAGCTCTGGCCATTTTTCTAGATTTGAAGCCCAAAAGGAGCAAGGCTCCATTTGCAAAGTCATGGCATCGATGTTCATTTGGAGATACTCCTGTATCATCCTCTCCAGCCGTTGACTATGTGTCAGACTTGTTGTCTCTGGTGGCCTTGCAAAAGAGGGTCTAAAAAAATTATGAAAAGATTCCATAAAATTGCTGTTACCAGCACCAGATACGGTCCTACTGGTACGGGTAGACTGTTGAAGATGAAAGAGACCGTCCCATGTTTGTCAAGTTACAACTGGGAGATTCCCTCCCTGCACCTGCACGGTTGTTTGGTGGAAAAGCCGAGCTAAGATCGAGTAACAGCTTCTGCTGATACTCCTGCATACGTGCGTCCCTTTCTATGGCTGGAATTATGTCACAAAATTTGGACTTGTACCGGGGATCTAATAGTGTGGCAATCCAGTAGTCATCATCACTTCTAATTTTGACAATACGACTGTCATGTTGGAGGTAGTGCAACAAAAAGGCACTCATGTGTCTTGCGCAGCCATGCGGACCAAGTCCACGCTGTGTTTGTGGCATAGAGGTGCTACCCGTTCTTTCTTCCTCTGACATCTCCCCCCAACCTCTTTCAACTGAAATTTGACCAAGGTCTCCCTCATCCGCTGAGTCTTCCATGTCCATGGACAGTTCGTCCTCCATTTCTTCATGTTCTCCTGCACCTTCCTCAACATTTCGCCTGCTACTATGCGCCCTTGTCGATCCCTGTCCCCCATGGTTCCATGCCTGCTGCGTTGGTGATGATGAACGTCTGGACCTTGGTGATGTTGTTGTCCCTTGCGCATATGAATCCTCCTGTAGTTCCTCCCCTTCATGTTGTCCCACCCCCTGACTCCGAATAGTGTTTACCGTGTGCTCCAGCATGTAAATGACTGGAATCGTCATGCTGATAATGGCATTGTCAGCGCTAAACATATTCGTCGCCATGTCGAAACTGTGCAGAAGGGTGCATAGGTCCTTGATCTGAGACCACTCCATCAGGGTGATCTGCACCACCTCTGCATCTCGTTGGCCCAGGCTATACGTCATGACGTATTGCACCAGGGCTCTGCGGTGCTGCCACAGTCGCTGTAACATGTGGAGAGTTGAATTCCAGCGTGTCGCCACATCGCATTTCAGGCGATGAACCGGCAGGCCGAAAGACTTCTGGAGCGATGCAAGTCGCTCAGCTGCGGCGCTTGAACGGCGGAAGTGAGCAGACAGTTTTCGTGCCCTGTTCAGAAGGCCATCTAGGCCGAGATAGTGTGTTAAAAATTGCTGGACGACAAGGTTCAACACGTGAGCCATACAAGGTACGTGTGTCACCTTGCCCAGGCGAAGGGCCGCACCCAGGTTTGCAGCATTGTCGCACGCGGCCTTACCAGGCTGCAGGTTGAGTGGAGACAACCATTTATTAAACTCGGACCGCAGAGCTGACCACAACTCCTCAGCTGTGTGACTCTTATTCCCAAGACATGTCAAGCTAAAGACCGCCTGATGCCGTTGCGCTCTGCTGCCAGCATAGTAATGAGGGGTGCGTGATTCCTTCTGCGCAGTGAGAACGCTGGTGGCCTGACCAGGCAGGCTTGGGGCGGAGGTGGAGGACCCAGATGAGGTGGAGGATGCAGAAGCAGTGGCGAAACTTGGACAGACAGAGGATTGACACACAAGTCGTGGGGACGGCAAGACTTGTGCAGCAGACCCTTCACCATCTATCACCATAGTTACCCAGTGCCCAGTCAGCGACATGTAACGTCCCTGTCCATGCTTACTGGTCCAAGTATCGGTGGTGAAATGCACCCGTTCACACACAGAGTTTCTCAAGGAAGCGGTGATGTTGTGTGCGTCATGCTGGTGTAGCGCGGGCACACCTTTCTTAGAGAAGTAGTGGTGACTAGGCATCTGGTACTGGGGCACAGCGACAGACATAAGGTCTCTAAAATCCTGTGTGTCCACTAGGCGGAAAGGCAGCATTTCGTAGCCAACAGCTTACAGAGGGATAGAGTCAACCTCTTAGCTTTGTCATGGGTCGCAGGAAGTGGCCTTTTATTTGACCACATCTGAGGGACAGAGATCTGGCTGCTGTGTGTAGACGGTGTTGAGTAGGGTGTCCCTGGAAAAATGCAGGTTTGTGAGGAAAGTGCAGGCGGAGACATGATGTTGCCTTCATCCAACGTTGGTGCTATCGATGTCTGAGAGAGCTGTACACACTCACTTGTTTCCCCTTCCAAACCAACTGACGACCTACCAAGCAAACTGCCTGTTGCGGTTACAGTGGTGGAAGTTGTGCGTGGAAAAACAGGTGTGACAGCTGTCCCCACAGTCCTAGAAGATGAAGAGCGCGCGGATGCACTGGAAGGGGCAGGCGGTGGATGGTTCGCTCCGCTAGGCCGCATTGCAGCACAGTGAGCTTCCCACCGGGACCTATGATATTTATTCATGTGACGATTCATGGAAGAAGTTGTCAAACTGCTGAGGTTTTGACCTCTACTAAGAGAATCATGACAAAGTTTACAGATCACATAATTTGGGCGATCTTTTTCTATGTCAAAAAAAGACCAGGCTAGGCAAGGCTTAGAGGCCATGCGACCTGTTGATCCACCCCGAATAATGCTCATAGGCAGAGTGGTGGCTGAGGATGCAGTTGTAGACGTGCTACCAGTGCTCCGACTCTGTCCAGGAAGGCGCAAGGTAACTTCGTCGTCGGTTGCATCCTCCTCCACCGCCTCTGTTGACCTCCTCGAGTGTCTGACTGTGGGTTGACAGTAGGTGGGATCTAGAACTTCATCATCAATTGTTGTGTTTGCACTCCCCTCCCCCTCAGACCGAGCCTCTTCTTGCCCTGACCGAATATTTAAGTGGTCATCCCAATCGGGTATCTGCGTCTCATCTTCATCAGTATGTTCCTCATTGTCTATAACCACAGGTGTTACAGTTTGTGACAAAGGGTCAACATTATGCTCAGAAACTTGGTCCTCACGGCCTGAATCAGAGTCACAAAGGTTCTGGGCATCACTGCAGACCATTTCCTGTTCTGTACTCACTGTAGCTTGGGAGCAGACCTCTGATTCCCAGGCTATAGTGTGACTGAACAGCTCTGCAGACTCAGCCATCTCAGTTCCACCATACTGTGCAGGGCTGATGGAGACTTCAGAGCTGGGAGAAAGCAAGTTTGATTGGGATGACAACTTAGAGGACTGGTGTTTTTTGGATGCGGAACTTGAAGTGGCTGAGAGGGCACTTGTTGGACCACTTGAGATCCATTCAAGCATTTTCCTTTTTTGGCCATCATCTACCTTTGTTCCTGTTGTTCGTGTCCGTAAAAAAGGGAGCACATCGGATTGTCCACGGTAAGTAGTAGACATCTTACTTTTGCTGGTAGATGGTCTATCTTCAGCAGATGATAATGGAGCTTTGCCACCTTCCCCACGGACAAACCCTTTTTTTCCTTTTCCACCACGCCTCTTCCCCTTTCCACCAGCATCTGTCATTTTGCCACTCATGTTGATTGCGACAAGATTGCGCACTTAAAATGTGGTATTAAAAATTGAGAGGTGGTGTAGATTGCAGCGGTGGTCTAGCTTTATTAACAGCTGAATAATAAAGAATAATTATCCCTAACAATGCAACTACGGCCCTTAAAGTGGCAGCAGTGTTTGCTAGTATAATGGCTTAGTTATCATGAGTTGGAGTGTGCAATGAAGGCAGACGCGCTCTGCAAATGTCTTTGCACTAGTGTGACTATAGCAAAGTCCAATAGCCACGTATAGGATGCCACTAGGTACACTGAGTGTTTGCTAGTATAATGGCTTAGTTATAATGAGTTGGAGTGTGCAATGCAGGCAGACGCGCTCTGCAAATGTTTTTGCACTAGTGTGACTATAGCAAAGTCCAATAGCCACGTATAGGATGCCACTAGGTACACTGAGTGTTTGCTAGTATAATGGCTTAGTTATCATGAGTTGGAGTGTGCAATGCAGGTAGAGGTGCTGCAAATGTCTTTGCACTAGTGTGACTATAGCAAAGTCCAATAGCCACGTATAGGATGCCACTAGGTACACTGAGTGTTTGCTAGTATAATGGCTTAGTTATAATGAGTTGGAGTGTGCAATGCAGGCAGAGGTGCTCCAAACGTCTTTGCACTAGTGTGACTATAGCAAAGTCCAATAGCCACCTATAGGATGCCACTAGGTACACTGAGTGTTTGCTAGTATAATGGCTTAGTTATCATGAGTTGGAGTGTGCAATGCAGGCAGACGCGCTCTGCAAATGTCTTTGCACTAGTGTGACTATAGCAAAGTCCAATAGCCACGTATAGGATGCCACTAGGTACACTGAGTGTTTGCTAGTATAATGGCTTAGTTATAATGAGTTGGAGTGTGCAATGCAGGCAGACGCGCTCTGCAAATGTCTTTGCACTAGTGTGACTATAGCAAAGTCCAATAGCCACGTATAGGATGCCACTAGGTACACTGAGTGTTTGCTAGTATAATGGCTTAGTTATAATGAGTTGGAGTGTGCAATGCAGGCAGACGCGCTCTGCAAATGTCTTTGCACTAGTGTGACTATAGCAAAGTCCAATAGCCACGTATAGGATGCCACTAGGCACACTGAGTGTTTGCTAGTATAATGGCTTAGTTATCATGAGTTGGAGTGTGCAATGCAGGTAGAGGTGCTGCAAATGTCTTTGCACTAGTGGGACTATAGCAAAGTCCAATAGCCACGTATAGGATGCCACTAGGTACACTGAGTGTTTGCTAGTATAATGGCTTAGTTATCATGAGTTGGAGTGTGCAATGCAGGCAGACGCGCTCTGCAAATGTCTTTGCACTAGTGTGACTATAGCAAAGTCCAATAGCCACGTATAGGATGCCACTAGGTACACTGAGTGTTTGCTAGTATAATGGCTTAGTTATCATGAGTTGGAGTGTGCAATGCAGGCAGACGCGCTCTGCAAATGTCTTTGCACTAGTGTGACTATAGCAAAGTCCAATAGCCATGTATAGGATGCCACTAGGTACACTGAGTGTTTGCTAGTATAATGGCTTAGTTATAATGAGTTGGAGTGTGCAATGCAGGCAGACGCGCTCTGCAAATGTCTTTGCACTAGTGTGACTATAGCAAAGTCCAATAGCCACGTATAGGATGCCACTAGGTACACTGAGTGTTTGCTAGTATAATGGCTTAGTTATAATGAGTTGGAGTGTGCAATGCAGGCAGAGGTGCTGCAAACGTCTTTGCACTAGTGTGACTATAGCAAAGTCCAATAGCCACCTATAGGATGCCACTAGGTACACTGAGTGTTTGCTAGTATAATGGCTTAGTTATCATGAGTTGGAGTGTGCAATGCAGGCAGACGCGCTCTGCAAATGTCTTTGCACTAGTGTGACTATAGCAAAGTCCAATAGCCACGTATAGGATGCCACTAGGTACACTGAGTGTTTGCTAGTATAATGGCTTAGTTATAATGAGTTGGAGTGTGCAATGCAGGCAGACGCGCTCTGCAAATGTCTTTGCACTAGTGTGACTATAGCAAAGTCCAATAGCCACGTATAGGATGCCACTAGGTACACTGAGTGTTTGCTAGTATAATGGCTTAGTTATAATGAGTTGGAGTGTGCAATGCAGGCAGAGGTGCTGCAAATGTCTTTGCACTAGTGTGAGTATAGCAAAGTCCAATAGCCACGTATAGGATGCCACTAGGTACACTGAGTGTTTGCTAGTATAATGGCTTAGTTATCATGAGTTGGAGTGTGCAATGCAGGCAGACGCGCTCTGCAAATGTCTTTGCACTAGTGTGACTATAGCAAAGTCCAATAGCCACGTATAGGATGCCACTAGGTACACTGAGTGTTTGCTAGTATAATGGCTTAGTTATAATGAGTTGGAGTGTGCAATGCAGGCAGAGGTGCTGCAAATGTCTTTGCACTAGTGTGACTATAGCAAAGTCCAATAGCCACGTATAGGATGCCACTAGGTACACTGAGTGTTTGCTAGTATAATGGCTTAGTTATAATGAGTTGGAGTGTGCAATGCAGGCAGACGCGCTCTGCAAATGTCTTTGCACTAGTGTGACTATAGCAAAGTCCAATAGCCACGTATAGGATGCCACTAGGTACACTGAGTGTTTGCTAGTATAATGGCTTAGTTATCATGAGTTGGAGTGTGCAATGCAGGTAGAGGTGCTGCAAATGTCTTTGCACTAGTGGGACTATAGCAAAGTCCAATAGCCACGTATAGGATGCCACTAGGTACACTGAGTGTTTGCTAGTATAATGGCTTAGTTATCATGAGTTGGAGTGTGCAATGCAGGCAGACGCGCTCTGCAAATGTCTTTGCACTAGTGTGACTATAGCAAAGTCCAATAGCCACGTATAGGATGCCACTAGGTACACTGAGTGTTTGCTAGTATAATGGCTTAGTTATAATGAGTTGGAGTGTGCAATGCAGGCAGACGCGCTCTGCAAATGTCTTTGCACTAGTGTGACTATAGCAAAGTCCAATAGCCACGTATAGGATGCCACTAGGTACACTGAGTGTTTGCTAGTATAATGGCTTAGTTATAATGAGTTGGAGTGTGCAATGCAGGCAGAGGTGCTGCAAATGTCTTTGCACTAGTGTGACTATAGCAAAGTCCAATAGCCACGTATAGGATGCCACTAGGTACACTGAGTGTTTGCTAGTATAATGGCTTAGTTATCATGAGTTGGAGTGTGCAATGCAGGCAGACGCGCTCTGCAAATGTCTTTGCACTAGTGTGACTATAGCAAAGTCCAATAGCCACGTATAGGATGCCACTAGGTACACTGAGTGTTTGCTAGTATAATGGCTTAGTTATAATGAGTTGGAGTGTGCAATGCAGGCAGACGCGCTCTGCAAATGTCTTTGCACTATTGTGACTATAGCAAAGTCCAATAGCCACGTATAGGATGCCACTAGGTACACTGAGTGTTTGCTAGTATAATGGCTTAGTTATAATGAGTTGGAGTGTGCAATGCAGGCAGAGGTGCTGCAAATGTCTTTGCACTAGTGTGACTATAGCAAAGTCCAATAGCCACGTATAGGATGCCACTAGGTACACTGAGTGTTTGCTAGTATAATGGCTTAGTTATAATGAGTTGGAGTGTGCAATGCAGGCAGACGCGCTCTGCAAATGTCTTTGCACTAGTGTGACTATAGCAAAGTCCAATAGCCACGTATAGGATGCCACTAGGTACACTGAGTGTTTGCTAGTATAATGGCTTAGTTATCATGAGTTGGAGTGTGCAATGCAGGTAGAGGTGCTGCAAATGTCTTTGCACTAGTGGGACTATAGCAAAGTCCAATAGCCACGTATAGGATGCCACTAGGTACACTGAGTGTTTGCTAGTATAATGGCTTAGTTATCATGAGTTGGAGTGTGCAATGCAGGCAGACGCGCTCTGCAAATGTCTTTGCACTAGTGTGACTATAGCAAAGTCCAATAGCCACGTATAGGATGCCACTAGGTACACTGAGTGTTTGCTAGTATAATGGCTTAGTTATAATGAGTTGGAGTGTGCAATGCAGGCAGACGCGCTCTGCAAATGTCTTTGCACTAGTGTGACTATAGCAAAGTCCAATAGCCACGTATAGGATGCCACTAGGTACACTGAGTGTTTGCTAGTATAATGGCTTAGTTATAATGAGTTGGAGTGTGCAATGCAGGCAGAGGTGCTGCAAATGTCTTTGCACTAGTGTGACTATAGCAAAGTCCAATAGCCACGTATAGGATGCCACTAGGTACACTGAGTGTTTGCTAGTATAATGGCTTAGTTATCATGAGTTGGAGTGTGCAATGCAGGCAGACGCGCTCTGCAAATGTCTTTGCACTAGTGTGACTATAGCAAAGTCCAATAGCCACGTATAGGATGCCACTAGGTACACTGAGTGTTTGCTAGTATAATGGCTTAGTTATAATGAGTTGGAGTGTGCAATGCAGGCAGACGCGCTCTGCAAATGTCTTTGCACTAGTGTGACTATAGCAAAGTCCAATAGCCACGTATAGAATGCCACTAGGTACACTGAGTGTTTGCTAGTATAATGGCTTAGTTATCATGAGTTGGAGTGTGCAATGCAGGTAGAGGTGCTGCAAATGTCTTTGCACTAGTGTGACTATAGCAAAGTCCAATAGCCACGTATAGGATGCCACTAGGTACACTGAGTGTTTGCTAGTATAATGGCTTAGTTATCATGAGTTGGAGTGTGCAATGCAGTCAGACGCGCTCTGCAAATGTCTTTGCACTAGTGTGACTATAGCAAAGTCCAATAGCCACGTATAGGATGCCACTAGGTACACTGAGTGTTTGCTAGTATAATGGCTTAGTTATAATGAGTTGGAGTGTGCAATGCAGGCAGAGGTGCTGCAAACGTCTTTGCACTAGTGTGACTATAGCAAAGTCCAATAGCCACCTATAGGATGCCACTAGGTACACTGAGTGTTTGCTAGTATAATGGCTTAGTTATCATGAGTTGGAGTGTGCAATGCAGGCAGACGCGCTCTGCAAATGTCTTTGCACTAGTGTGACTATAGCAAAGTCCAATAGCCACGTATAGGATGCCACTAGGTACACTGAGTGTTTGCTAGTATAATGGCTTAGTTATAATGAGTTGGAGTGTGCAATGCAGGCAGACGCGCTCTGCAAATGTCTTTGCACTAGTGTGCCTATAGCAAAGTCCAATAGCCACGTATAGGATGCCACTAGGTACACTGAGTGTTTGCTAGTATAATGGCTTAGTTATAATGAGTTGGAGTGTGCAATGCAGGCAGAGGTGCTGCAAATGTCTTTGCACTAGTGTGAGTATAGCAAAGTCCAATAGCCACGTATAGGATGCCACTAGGTACACTGAGTGTTTGCTAGTATAATGGCTTAGTTATCATGAGTTGGAGTGTGCAATGCAGGCAGACGCGCTCTGCAAATGTCTTTGCACTAGTGTGACTATAGCAAAGTCCAATAGCCACGTATAGGATGCCACTAGGTACACTGAGTGTTTGCTAGTATAATGGCTTAGTTATAATGAGTTGGAGTGTGCAATGCAGGCAGAGGTGCTGCAAATGTCTTTGCACTAGTGTGACTATAGCAAAGTCCAATAGCCACGTATAGGATGCCACTAGGTACACTGAGTGTTTGCTAGTATAATGGCTTAGTTATAATGAGTTGGAGTGTGCAATGCAGGCAGACGCGCTCTGCAAATGTCTTTGCACTAGTGTGACTATAGCAAAGTCCAATAGCCACGTATAGGATGCCACTAGGTACACTGACTGCTTGCTAGTATAATGGCTTAGTTATCATGAGTTGGAGTGTGCAATGCAGGTAGAGGTGCTGCAAATGTCTTTGCACTAGTGGGACTATAGCAAAGTCCAATAGCCACGTATAGGATGCCACTAGGTACACTGAGTGTTTGCTAGTATAATGGCTTAGTTATCATGAGTTGGAGTGTGCAATGCAGGCAGACGCGCTCTGCAAATGTCTTTGCACTAGTGTGACTATAGCAAAGTCCAATAGCCACGTATAGGATGCCACTAGGTACACTGAGTGTTTGCTAGTATAATGGCTTAGTTATCATGAGTTGGAGTGTGCAATGCAGGCAGACGCGCTCTGCAAATGTCTTTGCACTAGTGTGACTATAGCAAAGTCCAATAGCCACGTATAGGATGCCACTAGGTACACTGAGTGTTTGCTAGTATAATGGCTTAGTTATAATGAGTTGGAGTGTGCAATGCAGGCAGACGCGCTCTGCAAATGTCTTTGCACTAGTGTGACTATAGCAAAGTCCAATAGCCACGTATAGGATGCCACTAGGTACACTGAGTGTTTGCTAGTATAATGGCTTAGTTATCATGAGTTGGAGTGTGCAATGCAGGTAGAGGTGCTGCAAATGTCTTTGCACTAGTGTGACTATAGCAAAGTCCAATAGCCACGTATAGGATGCCACTAGGTACACTGAGTGTTTGCTAGTATAATGGCTTAGTTATAATGAGTTGGAGTGTGCAATGCAGGCAGAGGTGCTGCAAATGTCTTTGCACTAGTGTGACTATAGCAAAGTCCAATAGCCACGTTTAGGATGCCACTAGGTACACTGTTTACTAGTATAATGGCTTAGTTATAATGAGTTGGAGTGTGCAATGCAGGCAGACGCGCTCTGCAAATGTCTTTGCACTAGTGTGACTATAGCAAAGTCCAATAGCCACGTATAGGATGCCACTAGGTACACTGAGTGTTTGCTAGTATAATGGCTTAGTTATCATGAGTTGGAGTGTGCAATGCAGGCAGACGCGCTCTGCAAATGTCTTTGCACTAGTGTGACTATAGCAAAGTCCAATAGCCACGTATAGGATGCCACTAGGTACACTGAGTGTTTGCTAGTATAATGGCTTAGTTATCATGAGTTGGAGTGTGCAGAGGACAGGAGGGTACAGTGCCAGGATTTTGGGGCTCTGGGTAGAGGAATGGAAGCCTGCCTTTCTATCCCTCCTAATAGGGAAATGCAGGGAGGAAATCCCTGACCTTGGCTACACAGACGCTGGCGCTGTTTTCAGGACCTGTCACCTTAACTCTGACCCTGCCGGTTTGAGCCCTTAAAAGGACTGCTAGAAAGTGCTCTCCCTAAGCTGTCCAGCGCTGTGTATGGAGCGCATACAGCTGTATCAGCGATAGGACTCAAGACGGAGCTGCGACAGTGATGTCTGACACCAAAGACGCAGAAGAGATAATGGCGTCCTGGAGGAAAATGTCCGTTTTTATAATGCAGGGACATGTGACATGGACATCCTATCACACATGCCGTTGCTTCTCTGGCTAAAAGTCCACTTAGCTGTGTGTGTGTCTGGGATTGGCTGACATGCTGGCCCGCCCCACAAGACGCGCGCGCTTAGGGAAGGAAGACAAGAAAAAAAAAAAAAAATGGCGATCGCCATTATAGAAACAGCAGTGATCTGAAGGCGCTGTTCACGCACACTATACACTGAAATGTCATAATAGTGTGATTCACAGAGTGACTTACACTATTACAGCGGAAACCAAGCTAGGATTTAGCTGTTTTTTTGATGCTAGAACCGTTCTCGAACGTTTCTAGAACTATCGAGCTTTTGCAAAAAGCTCGAGTTCTAGTTCGATCTAGAACATGCCCCAAAATCACTCGAGCCTAGAACTGGAGAACCACGAACCACGAACCGCGCTCAACTCTAGTGGCATCCTAAACGTGGCTATTGGACTTTGCTATAGTCCCACTACTGCAAAGACATTTTCAGCACCTCTACCTGCATTGCACACTCCAACTCATTATAACTAAGCCATTATACTAGCAAACAGTCAGTGTACCTAGTGGCATCCTAAACGTGGCTATTGTACTTTTGTCTAGTCACACTAGTGCAAAGATATTTGCAGCACGTCTGCCTGCATTGCACACTCCAACTCATTGTTACTAATACATTATAATACCAAAAATTGAGTAAACTTAGTGTCATACAAGAAGTGGCTGTTGTACTCCATTAATGCCCCACTGGTGCAAATCTATGTGCAGCACCTCTGCATGACACCCTCCTGCTCTGTTTTTAATAAGCTATAATGATAGCAAAAAAACTGCCATTTAGTGGCATCATAGAACTGTCTGTTGTATTCCATTAGTGCCCCAATGGTGCCAAGCTATGTGCAGCACCTCTGCATGACACCCTCCTGCTCTGTTTTTAATAAGCTATAATGATAGCAAAAAATACTGCCATTTAGTGGCATCATAGAACTGGATGTTGTATTTCATTATTGTCCCACTGGTGCCAAGCTATTCCTAGCACCTGTGCAGGACACCCTCATGCAGATTTTGCTACGCTAATGTTATAGCAAACTCAGGGAATTCATTGCTGCATTTGATAATTCGGAGGGATATAAAGTGAGGCTTTCTTTAGCTTTTCCTTCTGTTCATAGACAGCATCTCCAAGTCCACACCCGAAGAGCAATTTCTCCTCCACGTTTAAGTGTGGAGAGGCAGCTAGTGTGCATGCGTGTGCCGATTTACCCCAGCTGCAGCCTAACTACAGTGTTTCGTCTAGTGAGTATGCTCAGCCTGACTGTGCCATTCCTGACGCTAAGTCTTCATTTCGGGATACAGCGCATGCTCCCACACTTAGTGTGAAAACCCTCTTTGCACAGGTACTTGCATTCCGTGCTGGGTCTAAGTCCTGTTTTGTGCCTAGACACCATGCTAAAGCTGATAGTCTTTTTTCAGAGACTCTATTTCATGCAACTGACCATGCTCAGGCACTTACTGCATCAGAGACTAGGTCCGGTAATGAACTCTTTGGCCCTGCCCCTGATGTGGGGGGGCCCATATAGACCACAGGGCATCAGGTGTCCTGACGATGTGGCCAGGCCACTCCCAAATGGCTTGCAGAGGCCCGCCCCTATGACTTGTCACCTTATTATTGATGGTCAGACGATGACTGGTGAGGTGTTTGGGTCATGACAGCCATGAGGTCATCATTGAAGTTGCGGTTCCAAATAGGACGCTAGTTATGCCACTCATGACGTGTCACTCTGCTTTTGTCTCCAGGAGGTGCATTGTGGTCCACCCTGGTTTGGGGCGGACCCAGGTTATAGAAGGTGCTGGAGACAACAAGGAGGTGTGCAGTCTTCTATTATGCTCCGAAAGAGCACACCTCCATGTGTTGAACCCATTGTGGCTTTAGGCCAGAGGTAGGCAGGGATAGGGCGTTGATGCACGCCGCCACCACAGTTGGTAACGCAGAACGGTTAAGACCAGCTCCTGTCCTACAAGTCCTGCTTGTGCAGCCCAGTGGCATTAACAGGCCTGCTGCTGCTGATGCGCCTGCTGTTCACAGGTGTGGCCCCAATGCACACGGTCAGCATACTGAATGGCCCCTGTGATGTTAACAGGGAGTTCCTGGGCTGGGTGGGCGTGTGGACCCTGTGACGCTAACAGGGCTCCCAGTCTCAAGATCCGAGTGGCGTCTAACTTGGTTCAGGCTACTATTAGTTTCATAGCCACACAGCTCTGTATCCTCCACCGAACCTTCCAGTTGCCAACCTCTCCTTTTCCATCTGGGAGCACGGTGGACACTGACTGCTGATGGGGATATATACCTTTATCTTTCTTTTCTTATTAATTTTCGTTATATAGCGGTAACATAGTATATACCACCTTATCCAAATCTGCCAGTCCCACCGTAACAGATGGTGTTTCTTCATCAAATGTTACTTTTGCTTAACCACCAAACCCACGGACCAAAACTTTTTTCCCCTTTCCAACACACCTGTTCCCCTTTTCACCCGCATCTGTCCTTTTTCAACTCATTTTATATATGACCAAAAGTGCAACTCTGCAGGGACACCGTACTCAATGGCATCTCAGCACAACAGCCACCCCTCGGTCCCTCAGATGTGGACAAGTAAAAGACCATTTCCTCCTATCCATGACAAACCGTTGAGATTCACTCTGTGCAGAACTGGTGTTTAGTGGAAAAGCAGATCTAAGATTGCGTACCACATTCTGCAGATACTCCTGTATACGTGCGTCCATTTCTATGGCAGGAATTATTTCGCCAAATTTTGTCTTGTACCGGGGATCTAACAGTGTGGCAACCCAGTAGTCAGGATTACTTTGAATTCGTACAATCCGAGGGTCATGTTGTAGGTAGTGCAGCAAGAAGGCGCTCATGTGTCTTGTGCATCCAGGAGGACCAAGTCCTTGGTGTGTTGGTGGCAGAGAGGTGAGAATCGTGCCTCCTTCCTCTGCCCTCTCCCCACAACCTCGCACAACCGAAATGTGAGCAAGCTCTCACTCATCTGCTGAGTCTTCCATGCCCATCGCCAGTTCGTCCTCCATTTCTTCATGGGCTCCTGCACCTTCCTCAACACTTTTTGCTGATACTATGCGCCCTTGTTAATCCCTCTCCCTCACCATGACTGCCGCATAGGTGCCGCTGACCATCTGGACCTCGTAGATCTTGTTATCCCTTCCGCATATGACTCCTCCTGTACTTCCTCCCCTTCCTCTTGTCCCAACACCTGACTCCGAATAATAATTACAGTGTGCTCCATCATGTAGATGACCAGAATTGTCACGCTGAGAATGACATTGCCAGTGCTAAACATCTTCGTCGACATTTGTAAACTGTGTAGCAGGGTGCATAGGTCCTTGATCTGACACCACTCCAGCAGCGTGATCTGCACCACCTCTGGATCAAGTTATCCCAGGCTATATGTCATAACGTATTGCAGCAGGGTTCGGCGGTGCTGCCACAAACGCTGCAACATGTGCAGATTCAAATTCCTGTGTGTGGGCACATCGCATTTCAGGCGTTTAACCGCCAGACCTAAAGACTTCTGTAGCGACGAAAGTTGTTGAGCTGCTGTGTGCGCACGATGGAAGTGAGCACATAGCGAGCATGCCCGCTGCACAAGGCCATGTAGGCCGTGATGGTGTTTTAAAAATTGCTGGAGAATTAGGTTCAACACGTGAGCCATACAAGGCACGTGTGTCACATTGCCTTGACGATGGCCCGCAGCCAGGTTTGCATCATTGCCGCACACGGCTGTTAAGTCACCAATGCTCCGTCAATTTGTACTCCGGTCGCCAGGTGACAACGTGTTCCTTTCATGCATAGTGCTGATGATGGGAGAGGAGTCGATGCCAGCGGCGCAGGTGGACGCAGGTTATGCTCACCCACTGGGCTGCATTACCTTGACAGATGCAGAATCTCTGGCTGAATGTAGCTGGTGGGTATCTCACAGATGAAATACCATCATTCAGCTACAACCAATGGGAACACACCACACCCTTTTTTATGCCCATCCTGTCTGCAGACGACTGCCAGACATAGCTCTGCTTTTACCCCCAGTTCAGTTTTATGATTTTGTGTGCTTGTTACCTGACTACTTTTCCTGCTTGCTGTTTATGTACCTTGTTGGCCGATCCGCATTTCACCTCTGCTTGTTTTCTGATTAAGTCCTGGCCGTCCCATTCTGTTCCTGTTCCTCAATTAATGTTTTGACCCTGCCTGACTACTATTCTCTGGAACTGCAGCCTTCCACAGGTATTAATCACCTTGGGCCCTGTGTAATTCCTAATCCCTGTATAGGGGTTAAAGGGTTTCAGGGTTCTAGGGGTCCTGCTTGGTGAGTGGCTTCCCTCTAGCCTATCATTTACAGCCCATCTGAGTGTGTGGATCAAGGAAGGCATTACACCGTGCTCTCTGCAGAAGGCCATGTGGGCCAGGATAGTGCTTTAAAAATTGCTGGACAACCAGGTTCAACACGTGAACCACACAAGGCACGTGTGTCACATTGTCACAGCGAAGGGCCGCACCCATGTTTGCATCATTGTCGCACCCGGCCTTCCCTGGCTGCTGGTTGAGTGGAGACAACCATTGATGAAACTCGGTCTCCAGAGCTAACCGTCCACAACTTCTCAGCGGTGTGACTCACATTTCCCATACATTTCAAAGTAAACCTTTGACCGCCTGATGGCATTGAGCTCTGCTGCCAGCATAGTAAGGAGGTGTGTGGTATTCCTTGTGCGCAGTTACAAGGAAGGGTGGCCTGACCACACAGGGTTTGCGCCAAGGTGGAGGACCCACACGAGGTTGAAGAGGCAGAATCAGTGTATTAACTTCTACATACAGAAGAAGGATTGAAACAACTCGTGGGGACGGCAAGACTTGTACAGCAGACCCTTCTCCATCTCTCCCCACAGTAACCCATTGCCCAGTCAGCAACATGTAACGCCCCTGTCCATGCTTACTGGGCCAATTATCTGTGGTGAAATGCACCCTGTCACACAGAGTTTCTCAAGGAATCAGTGATGTTTAGTGCGACATGCTGGTGTAGCGCGTGCATGCCTTTGTTGGAGAAGGAGTGGCACCTGGGCATCGGCTCTTGGGGCACTGCGATGGGCATAAGGCCTCGTAAATCCTCAGTTAAAAAGGTTGGAAAGGCAGCATTTTGGTAGCCAACAGTTTCCAGATGCTGAAAGTCAACCTCTAAGCCATGTCATGCCCTTCTAAAAGCATGTAAAACACAGTAAGGGGACTCCAACCACAGTCTCCCTCGTTGCCACTAACTGGGCCACACACACCCCACTTGACTGGCATCGGTTGACCCCCCTTTTGAATAAGAAACAGATGCTTTGCATGAAGCACTCTCAAAAATACGCGTGCCTTTCCCGTCCCCTGGCTGACCCAGGGGAAGAAAAGTCCTCTGAGAGCCATGACTTGTTCATCTTGGTTCTTTTAGAAACACAGCGAGGGGACTCCAACCACAGTCTCCCTCGTTGCCACTAACTGGGCCACACACACCCCACTTGACTGGCATCGGTTGACCCCCCTTTTGAATAAGAAACAGATGCTTTGCATGAAGCACTCTCAAAAATACGCGTGCCTTTCCCGTCCCCTGGCTGACCCAGGGGAAGAAAAGTCCTCTGAGAGCCATGACTTGTTCATCTTGGTTCTTTTAGAAACACAGCGAGGGGACTCCAACCACAGTCTCCCTCGTTGCCACTAACTGGGCCACACACACCCCACTTGACTGGCATCGGTTGACCCCCCTTTTGAATAAGAAACAGATGCTTTGCATGAAGCACTCTCAAAAATACGCGTGCCTTTCCCATCCCCTGGCTGACCCAGGGGAAGAAAAGTCCTCTGAGAGCCATGACTTGTTCATCTTGGTTCTTTTAGAAACACAGCGAGGGGACTCCAACCACAGTCTCCCTCGTTGCCACTAACTGGGCCACACACACCCCACTTGACTGGCATCGGTTGACCCCCCTTTTGAATAAGAAACAGATGCTTTGCATGAAGCACTCTCAAAAATATGCGTGCCTTTCCCGTCCCCTGGCTGACCCAGGGGAAGAAAAGTCCTCTGAGAGCCATGACTTGTTCATCTTGGTTCTTTTAGAAACACAGCGAGGGGACTCCAACCACAGTCTCCCTCGTTGCCACTAACTGGGCCACACACACCCCACTTGACTGGCATCGGTTGACCCCCCTTTTGAATAAGAAACAGATGCTTTGCATGAAGCACTCTCAAAAATACGCGTGCCTTTCCCGTCCCCTGGCTGACCCAGGGGAAGAAAAGTCCTCTGAGAGCCATGACTTGTTCATCTTGGTTCTTTTAGAAACACAGCGAGGGGACTCCAACCACAGTCTCCCTCGTTGCCACTAACTGGGCCACACACACCCCACTTGACTGGCATTGGTTGACCCCCCTTTTGAATAAGAAACAGATGCTTTGCATGAAGCACTCTCAAAAATACGCGTGCCTTTCCCGTCCCCTGGCTGACCCAGGGGAAGAAAAGTCCTCTGAGAGCCATGACTTGTTCATCTTGGTTCTTTTAGAAACACAGCGAGGGGACTCCAACCACAGTCTCCCTCGTTGCCACTAACTGGGCCACACACACCCCACTTGACTGGCATCGGTTGACCCACCTTTAGAATAAGAAACAGATGCTTTGCATGAAGCACTCTCAAAAATACGCGTGCCTTTCCCGTCCCTTGGCTGACCCAGGGGAAGAAAAGTCCTATGAGAGCCATGACTTGTTCATCTTGGTTCTTTTAGAAACACAGCGAGGGGACTCCAACCACAGTCTCCCTCGTTGCCACTAACTGGGCCACACACACCCCACTTGACTGGCATCGGTTGACCCCCCTTTTGAATAAGAAACAGATGCTTTGCATGAAGCACTCTCAAAAATACGCGTGCCTTTCCCGTCCCCTGGCTGACCCAGGGGAAGAAAAGTCCTCTGAGAGCCATGACATGTTCATCTTGGTTCTTTTAGAAACACAGCGAGGGGACTCCAACCACAGTCTCCCTCGTTGCCACTAACTGGGCCACACACACCCCACTTGACTGGCATCGGTTGACCCCCCCTTTTGAATAAGAAACAGATGCTTTGCATGAAGCACTCTCAAAAATACGCGTGCCTTTCCCGTCCCCTGGCTGACCCAGGGGAAGAAAAGTCCTCTGAGAGCCATGACTTGTTCATCTTGGTTCTTTTAGAAACACAGCGAGGGGACTCCAACCACAGTCTCCCTCGTTGCCACTAACTGGGCCACACACACCCCACTTGACTGGCATCGGTTGAGCCCCCTTTTGAAAAAGAAAAAGATGCTTTGCATGAAGCACTCTCAAAAATACGCGTGCTTTTCCCGTCCCCTGGCTGACCCAGGGGAAGAAAAGTCCTCTGAGAGCCATGTCCACATTGTCAGTGGACAGACACGTGTGCTTATCTGCCAGCAGACCCCCAGCAGCACTGAAGACAGGTTCCGAGAGAACGCTGGCTGCAGGACACGACAAGATCCCCAAGGCGTACGTGGCGAGCTCAGGCAATTTATCCAGATTGGAAGCCTAAAATGAGCAGGGCTCAAGTTGCACAATAATGGAATCGATGTTTCCTTGCATATACTCATATATCTGTGTGTCCTCCTCTTTTTCCTTGTCCAGCTGTTTTGTTTTCGCATGAGTATATGTCCTTGTCACTTTCCCATGTGTTTGAGTTGTTTGTCACCTTTTGGACACCTTTGAGGGTGTTTTCTAGGTGTTTTTATGTGTTTGTGATTGCCTGCCATTGTTTCCTATGCAGTTCGAGTTCGGTTCGTCGAACGTTCAACGAGCCGAACTCGAACGGGACCTCCGTTCGGCGAGCCGACCTCGAGCCGAACCGGGACCGGTTCGCTCATCTCTAGTCCTAAGCCATTAGTTGTGACTGCATCAGGTTTAAACCTTTTTCTGTGACATAACCATTGTTCTATGGCATTACCCCTTGCTATAACTTCACAGTGATTATTATCTCTGTAGTATAAAATCATGCGCATCATCCCTACTCCATAACATTATTATGTACATTTGTTAAAGGGTAAAATCATAGAAGGTACAAAGACTGCAGTTGCAAATAGTTATTAAGGCTAACATCTAGAATGCAATGTACATTATAAATATAAGGGCTGTTCTTTATAATCAACAGAAAAACTGAGAGATGGTAGAAGAACAGGAAAATCAGCGAGGGAGAATTTTAAGAATACTCGAGGAATTGGAAAAAAATCCCCTATGGAACATGTTATCATTTACCTTGGTTATTGCATCTGCTGTTCTTGTACTCAGCACTTTGTTGTCTCCACATTCAGCTGTGAAATGAACTAGCAGAGCGTAAAAAACACTGACCGCTGTAAACGCTGCATTGTATCATCGGCTTTTAAAATGCCACGGAAGCCTTTCGTGCACTGAAATGTGCTAGTATACAATACTGATGTGTGTAAATGTGTAAATCACATTATTACACTGTGTACCCAATGTCACCATTGTTTCATATTACAGCGATGGAGCAGACCAGTCCTAGTTATTTAGCTTTAGCTAATGATTGACGAGCCAAGTGAAAAACTCTAGTTTGCTATATCAGCATCGATTGTATTTGTATGCTTGGTTTATTCTGTCTCCTATTTACAATATTGCCAAAAGTTTTCCGATTAACTTTTTATCTGATGCACATTTGAAAATCACTGTCAACAGACACAGAACTAATTATTTTCTCCTCACACGCCTCCGTGCTGTATCATCTGGCATGTTCTTGGATCACATTATGCTCCCACTGCACTAAATGCTGACTACTGGCTTCTTTTATCATATTGTTTTTATCCTTGGCCTCATGAGAGAGCACATACAATATGCCACCTGTCTCATCTCTAGTAGCACACAATAGAAAACTGACATGATATTCCTGGCACTTCCAAACATGATGAAAATCAAAAATGCCCAAGGTACCTGATTCATTTCAGTCTATTATCCAGTTATTGAAATTAGATTATGTATAAGCTTCAGACTTGAAATGCAGTTAGTAGCACAGATTCCTTCTCTTTTGTGAGCATTACCAACTCCCACAGAGTCCCTGCTGCACTCACCTTCAGCTATTGGAAAACTTCATCCTAGGCTTATACAGATTCAGTGCAGCAAATGGAACATCACTGTCATGTGAATATAATAGTTTAGTAACATCCAGTAACTTTCTCTAAAAGTCAGAACATATTGTAAATAGAGATGGGCATATATATTCAAGTGGAATTGAACTCTGCGCAAATTTTACAAAAATCTGCATTCTGGAAATGTTTTGCTATTAGTGATGAGCGAGTACTAAAAAGCTCGGGTGCTCGAGGCTCGGGCCGAGCATCCCAAGATACTCGTGTACTCGGCCCGAGCACCGAGCCCAATGTTATCCTATGGGAGACCCGAGTATTTTTGTGAAATGACCCCCGGCAGCATGTAGAAACCCTAAAAATGTCACAAAAGTCTCAGAAGAGTGCTCAAATGACATGGCAACAGCATGGGGAAGACCCCTTGAAGCATTTATCACTCAAAAATCACAGCTGTGAACAATTTTGTCCGCGTTTTACGCCATTTTTACGGACTCACCAGAAAACCTTCCAAAATGACACCAAAATGAATTTTCATGGCGGAAATGTTAAGGGCACATACCCAATAGTGAGATAGAGCTAATGTATGTTACTTTTTGAGATCAATACATGAAAGATTTTACGTAAAACATTGTGTGGCACTCCGATGTCCCTGAGAAGAGACGTACATAAAGGCCTCTGAGTCTAATGTGGCCATTTTGAGGAAGTGAGTCTTTGTAGTATTTTCCTTTGCCAGGGCAGTCCAAAATTTTGAGGTTCACCAATGCCCCTGCATACAGACGTGCATGATGGCCTGTAAACCTGAAGTGCCCATTGTCAGGAAGTGGGTCTATTGTAGTATAGCCCTTAGGCAGGGCAGCCAAAAATTGGGAGGCTCCACGTTGTCCCTGGATAGAGATGTGCATGATGGCCTGTAAACCTGAAGTGCCCATTGTCAGGAAGTGGGTCTATTGTAGTATAGCCCTTAGGCAGGGCAGCCAAAAATTGGGAGGCTCCACGTTGTCCCTGGATAGAGACGTGCATGAGGGCCTCAAAACATTAAGTGTCCATTGTCAGGAAGTGGGTGTATTATAGTATAGCCCTTAGGCAGGGCATGTCCATTCTGCAAAGAATGGGCGAAAAAATTTACCACTGGGGGTATACCTGAAACAAAGGCCTAACTATTGTAACGGTCATCATGGTGGCGCATGAGGAGAAGGAGGAGCAGTCCAGCGATTATCCAAAGTCCAGAAGTGTGTACCCATGGGTGACTGGAGGTACATGGCAAATTCCCGTTACAAACTTTAAATTCCGCTCTCATTTGCTGGTGGTGTGGTGAAGTCTGGCCCAATCCAACCCTTGTTCATCTTGATCAGAGTCAGCCTGTCAGCATTTTCAGTTGACAGGCGGGTGCGTTTATCTGTAATGATTCCACCTGCGGCACTAAAAACACGCTCTGACAAAACGCTAGCGGCAGAGCAGGCCAGGACTTCCAAGGCGTAGAGAGCCAATTCATGCCACGTGTCCACCTTGGATACCCAATAATTGTAAGGCACAGAGGAATGTCGGAGTACAGTTATTCGATCTGCAAGGTACTCCTTGAGCATCTGGGCAAACTTAGGATTTCTTGTGGCACTACCCCGCACCTCAGGGGCTGTGGTACGTGAGGGGCTGAGAAAACTGTCCCACATCTTAAAGACTGTTCCCCTACCTCTGGCGGATTGGACTTGTGCCTCTCTCGGCTGTACGCCTTGGTTGTCCACTGATTCCTGACCTATGCCGCTAGCGTTTTGTGAGGGGAATGCTTTGCCTACTTCCGTGACTATGGCCTTCCGGAACTGCTGCATTTTGGTTGACCTCTCCGCCTCGGGAATAAGAGACATAAAGTTCTCCTTGTAGCGTGGGTCTAACAGTGTTACCAACCAGTAATGATTGTCGGCCAAGATGTTCTTAACGCGAGGGTCACGAGACAGGCAGCTTACCATAAAGTCAGCCATGTGCGCCAGACTCTTAACAGCCAGGACTTCAGTAGCCTGACCAACACGATGACTGAACATGCTGTCCTCCTCCTCCCCCTCCTCCTCCTCCTCATCTACCCTGTCCTCTGGCCAGCCACGCTGAACCGAGGATATGACTGGTGTGCATGTCATATCCTCAATTTGGCCGGATATTTGCTCCATGTCTTCATCCTCCTCCTCGTCATAGTCCTCCACTGCACGTTGTGATGAGACGAGGCTGGGCTGTGTGTTATCATCCACACCCACTACTGTTTCTTGCTGCAACTCATCGCGCTCCGCCTGCAATGCATCATGTTTGTTTTTGAGCAGAGACCGTTTTAGAAGGCAGAGTAGCGGTATGGTGACGCTAATAATGGCGTCATCACCACTCACCATCTTGGTGGAGTCCTCAAAGTTTTGGAGGATGGTACATAGGTCGGACATCCATCTCCACTCCTCAGGTGTTATGTGTGGAGTTTGACCCATTTCCCGACGGCTTAGGTGATGCAGGTACACAACAACTGCCCTCTTCTGCTCACATATCCTGACCAACATGTGCAGAGTTGAATTCCAACGCGTGGGGACATCACACACCAGTCTGTGAGCCGGAAGATGCAAACGGCGCTGAAAGCCGGCAAGGCCGGCTGAAGCAGTAGGTGACTTTCGAAAATGTGCAGACAGGCGGCGAACTTTTACCAGCAGATCAGACAGCTCTGGGTATGACTTTAGAAACCGCTGAACCACGAGGTTGAGCACAAGGGCCACGCATGGAACATGTGTCAGCTGGCCTCGCCTCAAAGCCGCCACCAGGTTCCGGCCATTGTCACACACGACCTTTCCTGGCTTTAGGTTCAGAGGTGTGAGCCAGTGATCTGCCTGCTGTTTCAGAGCTGTCCACACCTCTTCTGCATTGTGGCGTTTGTCACCTATGCAGATTAGCTTCAGCACAGCCTGTTGCCGCTTCGCCGAGGCAGTGCTGCAGTGCTTCCAGCTTGGGACTGGTGTGGAGGGTACAGTGGATGAGGATGCGCAGGAGGAGGAGGAGGCTGAAGAGCATGACATTCCGGAGCTGTAGAGTGTGGGTGAAACACTGACTGAGGTAGGGCCTGCAAACCTTGGTGTGGGAAGGACGTGTTCCGTCCCTCGCTCAGACTGGGTCCCAGCTTCCACAATATTAACCCAGTGTGCCGTCAACGAGATGTAGCGGCCTTGCCCACAAGCACTTGTCCACGTGTCTGTGGTTAGGTGGACTTTGGGTGAAACAGCGTTGTTCAGGGCACGTGTGATGTTTTGTGACACGTGGTTATGCAACGCGGGGACGGCACACCGGGAGAAATAGTGGCGGCTGGGGACCGAGTAACGTGGGACAGCTGCCGCCATCAGGTCGCGGAATGCTTCTGTCTCCACCAGCCTAAAAGGCAACATTTCCAGCGCAAGCAGTCGCGAAATGTTAGCATTTAGAACTGTGGCATGTGGGGTGTTGGCAGTGTATTTGCGCCTGCGTTCAAAGGTTTGCTGAATGGATAACTGAACGCTGCGCTGGGACAAGGACGTGCTTGATGATGGTGTTATTTCTGCGTAGGCAACTGCAGGTGCAGGACCGGAGGAGGCTTGTTCGCAGGAAGCATGGACAGGGGATTGGCTCGCATGCACAATCAGCGAAGACGTAGCAGTGACATCAGCAAGCACTGCTCCTCGACTCTGTTGTACTTCCCACAAAGTCGGGTGCTTGGCTGACATGTGCCTGATCATGCTGGTGGTGGTCAGGCTGCTAGTTTTGGTACCCCTGCTGATGCTGGCATGGCAGGTGTTGCAAATGGCCTTTTTAGAATCATCTGGAGCCAACTTAAAAAACTGCCAGACTCGGGAAGACCTAACATTTGTACAGGCACCTTGTGTCGTGTTGTTCCGGGGAACGGTTGCCTGACTTCTGCCTGGAGCCACCACCCTGCTTCTTACTGCCTGTTGGGATGCTACGCCTCCCTCCCCCTGTGCACTGCTGTCCTCGCTCTGCATATCCTCCTGCCAGGTTGGGTCAGTTACTGGATCATCCACCACGTCGTCTTCCTCTTCCGCACCCTGCTCCTCCTCCTGACTTCCTGACAATTGTGTCTCATCATCGTCCATCCCTTGTTGAGACACGTTGCCAACTTCGTGAGAATGTGGCTGCTCAAATATTTGACCATCTGTACATACGATCTCCTCATGACCCACTTCAACATGAGCTGGCGAGAGGCCAGAATGTGCGAATGGAAACGTGAACAGCTCTTCCGAGTGTCCAAGTGTGGGATCATTAATGTCCGAGGACGTGTACTCAGCCTTGTGGTAGGAAGGAGGATCAGGTTCTGAAATGTGCGGTGCAGTATCACGGCTACTGACACTTGACCGTGTGGAAGACAGAGTGTTTGTGGTGGTGCCAATCTGACTGGAAGCATTATCCGCTATCCAACTAACAACCTGTTGACACTGGTCTTGGTTCAAGAGCGGTGTACTGCTGCGGTCCCCAAGAATTTGGGACAGGACGTGCGAGCGACTAGATGTGGCCCTTTGTTGTGGCGAAATTAGAGCTTGCCCACGACCTCGGCCTCTGCCTGCACCACCATCACGTCCACTTCCTTGTTCCTTGCCAACGCCCTTGCGCATTTTGCAATGCTGTGCTGACGTGTATTCACTAGACTTGGGCGTTATATCCAAGTTTGTGCAAATCGTGCACCTGTACGCTGCCACCGACAGGCACACACGTGCGGTTTTTAAATGCAAGCACGGACGCACTAAGAACCTAACAGGTTTTAGGAGCAAAAATTAATGTGAACTCTGACACTATCAGCCACTGCTGGCTGACGTGTATTATACACTACACTTGTGCGTTATATAATAGTTTGGTAAAAACGCACACAAGTGCACCTGTACGCTGCCACCGACAGGCACACACGTGCGGTTTTTAAATGCAAGCACGGACGCACTAAGAACCTAACAGGTTTTAGGAGCAAAAATTAATGAGAACTCTGACACTATCTGGACTGTTTTAGACTGTGTACACCAGCCCCAGATATGATGAAGGCTGGTATACGGTCACCACTAGGAATGGCTATATACCCTGCCTGCCTGCCTGCCTGTATACTGCTACCATAGTCCTGACAAGGACTCTTCTGGTCACTAGCCTGTATTCCGACCTGGCTATACCCTGCTTGTATACAGCAACAATAGTCCTGAGAAGGACTCTGCTACTGTACTCCGACCTGGCTATACCCTGCCTGCCTGTATACAACTAGAATAGTCCTGAGAAGGACTTTTGGTCACACTGCTACGGAAATAGCTATAAAGGGCCGCAAACCTTTCCCTGAAGCAGCGACACTCTCCCTGCACTGACTGTCTGGATGGCTGTGAGCAGAGCACAGCGCGCCGGCCGGTATAAAGGCTCAGTCACGCTGTGCGGGCCGGCCAATCACTGCAATTCCACAACTAACAGGGCTGTGGCATTGCAGTGGTCTTCCAGCCAATCCCTGCATGAGGGCTGGCTCTCAAAAGAGCGCCAACATGCAGGGATGAAGACCACGAGTACAGCACGAGTATCGCGAGATTACTCGGTCCCCGCCGAGTAGCCCGAGTACAGTGATACTCGTGCGAGTACCGAGTAGTAACAAGCATGCTCGCTCATCACTATTTGCTATCCAATCTGCACGAATCAATGAGCTGTGTCCATCATCCTGCTGAACAATAGAAGGCAGCTCACTGCTCGTTCCCCCGCCCCTATATCGCGTTGCATCTTGAGCCCAGTACTTACTCTTCTCCATGGCTTCCGTATGCTCCGGGGCAGTGGCATAACTAGAGTTCGATGGACCTCAGTGCAAAATTTCAACTGTCGCCCTCCCCACCCGCATGTCGGTCAGATGTATGGGCCATCGCAATGTTCTAAATCATATGAAGACATATGAGTTGCCTTCCTCCCCATTATGTAATGTCCCCCATACTGTTCTAATGTAGCCCATCCTGGGATCCTTCCTGGTAAATATGCCCCCATCCTGGTATATATGTCACCCATCCTGGTATATATGTCCCCCATCCTGGTATACCAGGATGGGGGACATATTTACCAAGCTGGGGGACATATTTACCAGGATGGGGGACATATTTACCAGGATGGGGGACATATTTACCAGGATGGGGGACATATTTACCAGGATGGGGGACATAATTACCAGGATGGGGGACATATTTACCAGGATGGGGGACATATTTACCACGATGGGGGACATATATACCAGGATGGGGGACATATTTACCAGGATGGGGGACATATTTACCAGGATGGGGGACATATTTACCAGGATGGGGGACATATTTACTAGGATGGGGGACATATTTACCAGGATGGGGGACATATATACCAGGATGGGGGACATATTTACCAGGATGGGGGACATATTTACCAGGATGGGTGACATATTTACCAGGATGGGTGACATATTTACCAGGATGGGGGACATATTTACCAGGATGGGGGACATATATACCAGGATGGGGGACATATATACCAGGATGGGGGACATATTTACCAGGATGGGGGACATATATACCAGGATGGGGTACATATTTACCAGGATGGGGGACATATTTACCAGGATGGGGGACATATTTACCAGGATGGGGGACATATTTACCAGGATGGGGGACATATTTACCAGGATGGGGGACATATTTACCAGGATGGGGGACATATGTATGCCCCCATCGTGGTTAAATATTTCCCTCATCCTGGTATGCAGTGATAAGCAAAAGGGAAACAATGAACACTTTTGACTTTCAGGCTTCTTATCTCACCATCCACTACAGCTTAGAATGTGAGGCTACCTTCATTTTATAGACAATTATCTTGGCTATTTCTTACATAAATTTTACTTGCAACTATTTAGCATATGATTAGTTATGCAGTTTCTTGTCATTTCACTGCATTATTACTGTTTTGCTCCTTAAGTCTAAACGTTATTTTTATTATTTTGTTAATATTTTGTAAATCCACCTTCTGGCTTTCACCACTGCCTGAATCTTTCTGGGCATGCTCTATCAGAATCAGGCATGTCTAGACTGAAATCTGATTTCAGGTCTCTTCTACAAGTTTCCAATGTTGGTGCAAACTGGTCAACTCACTTGGGTATGTATACAGCTTTTTCTTCAACTCTACCCACAAGTTTTTGATTGGGTTGAGTTCTGGGCACTGTGGGGGCCAATCCAGTACCTACTTCATTGTCATTGAAATATTATTTCACCAACCTCGATGTATGTTTTATGTCGTTGTCCTGCTGGAACACTGTCGTCCTTTTCATACCCGTAGTACTCGAGTGTACAAAATAATTCATCTTGTAGGATACTCACATATAGCTCAGTATTGAGACCAACATTGATCCTGGTCAAGTTTCTAATGCCTTTGGATGTGAAGCAACCCCATATTATGGCTTCCTCCACTGAACTTGACATTTCATTCAATTTCTCGATTCATTAGCCTCTTATTTCCTTGTTTCTTCCACACCCATTTGCACCCAGCAGAGCCTAGTCTATTGACTTTCGTCTCATTGCTCCAAATCACCATTTCCAATCTTCATACTTTTTTGTAGACTCGAGCTGATGCTTTTTATGATGATATTGAAGTTGAGGCTTCTTTACCTATTTTCGGGTCACCATTCCAGACTTGTGTAACATCCATCGCATGGTGTTTATGTCGCGGGCGGGGAGGAGGGTGTCAGCACACTACGCTCACCCCCTTCTGCTCGGGTCCGGCAGCCGCTGCTCAGTGGTGGCTCGAGCCGTAGGCCGGATCCCGGGGGTTTCTCGAGCGGCACTCCTCGCCCGTGAGTGAAAGGGGATTGTTGGGTGTGGGGATTGTTTATTGTCCGTGACGCCACCCACGTTTGTGGTGATTTCACCACCGCTGCTCAATATGGGGATCCCGGGGATGGTGATGCGGAGCAGCCAGGTGTTGTGTTGCCCCTCCGTGGGTAGGGGTTGGTGATCCCGGGGCCCAGTGATGGTGTGGAAGGTGCAGGGCCTGGTGGGCGCAGGGACGCGGGGGCAGCGCTGTGCCTTGCGGCACTGTGGTACTCACTCAGCCTGAGACGTTGACACAGTTTTACGGTAAACCACACGGCTGGAAAGACGGTTCCCACGGACGGCTGCACTTGCTCTCCCAGTAGGTGACGGTGATGTCCCTTTTCCTTGCACCTTTGTTTCTGTGTTGGTAGCGATGGGTTCCCACCGGTAACCCGCTCCCCGGCTTCAAGCTGGACCGGAGGAGCTCTACTCTTTGCCCGCAGGCGCTGGCTCTGAGAAACTGGTGCCTTGGCAGTGGCGGTGTTTCTGCTACAATGGTTGGGCTGTTGCCTTCAATCGGGACTTGGTTGTTGGGGGATCTACGTCCCCTTCACTGATGGATTTGGCAAATTATGGCGACTCCTAGCCTTGCCGGGGTCCGAGAGAGCCCCTGCCCTGGTGCTGACTGTCCTTTGGTACACTGCTCCAGACCGCCGGGCCACTACCTGTCCGCGGTCCTTCCAGGAACTTCCAAACGGTCCCCCTCCAGACAGTCACCGCCGTTGCTGACCTTGCTGACCCTGTCCTGCACACAGCTGGACTCTCTTCAGGCTTTCTTTTCTGTCACCTTTCACCTTCCTTCAACTTCTCCTACTCCTCCTTTACCACTTCCACTTCTACTTCACTTTCACTTAGCTGTTTACTCAAGCTCTTCCCTGAGCTGACTGCACTCAAGCCCTGCCTGGGCTAATCTCTGTTGTTTCCTCCTTCACTCCCCTAACTAGACTGCCTGGACTTCCCGCCTCCAGAGCTGTGTTCTCCTCGGTGGGCGGAGCCAACCGCCTGGCCCACCCCCTGGTGTGAACATCAGCCCCTGGAGGAAGGCAACAAGGATTTTAGTTTAGCTTTGGTGTTCCTAACTGGGATGTAGGGTGTGGTGGTGTGATGACCTGTGACCCCTGGCTTGCCCAGGGCGTCACATTTACATGGATGTCTGTGATCTTACTATTACGCAGCATACAAGCCACTTCCACTGCCGAATTTGTTTGTGCTACAACTGATAGACCTTGTGATGAGCTGATTTGTTGACTCAAATATTCGCCCCAATGCCCATCCCTTGGCTTTTGAATGAATGGAAAGACTTCATTTTGTACTCTTCCAGCTGCCAAAGCATTCACATGATGCAGTTTGACAATTTTCTTGACTAAGAGACAGCTATCGATGAGCTGGATGATGTTGTTTCTCTTTCTTGGGAAATCTTCATCGCTGCTCCTTGATACGAACCAGTGATGTTTACTTGGGAATCAACCTAATAACACACTGAGCTATTAGGTAATGCGAGAACAGGTTGTAATTTACAGTATAGAGGAAGAAAAAGATTTTATAAACACCAGGAGCAAAATTGTAACAATGCAGTGACATGATAAGAATTTGCATATCTAATCATATAGTAAATAGTTGCAAGTCAAATTTATGTGTGAGATAGCCAAGATAATTGTCTATAAAATGATGGTAATCTCACTCAAAGCTGTAGTGAATGGTGAGATATGGAACCTATTTGGAGTGCATAATAGAAACACAGGCACCACTTCTGCATTTTTTATCTATTCCTGCTTTTGATTTTCAAATACTGAGGTAAAAAATGCACAAAATTTTCAAGTGTGCATGTGGCCTAACTCTTTTCCCCACCCAGTCTCACCTTCTTAATTTACTATACAAATACAGAGTTGTAAATCAAGCAAACTGTCATGCGGTGATCTGCCCCTCACTCACTAGGTGTCATGGCAACCTCAGACTCTGTTCACATTGCAGAGTCTGGTAAGCAAGCTGATGGTTCTTAGTTGCTCAGCCAGAGTCGGGTGGCGACTGATTAGTGCTCTCTGGTTTTTGCTTTAGCAGGCGTTAATTTTTGCTCGCTGGTGAATGGCTACTGGGGTCACAGGCTGCTGGCGTCCTATCACAGATACCTCTGCCATATAAAAAATAGCGGAACTTAGCCTCATATGCCAAATTTAGCTCTAGCTTTGCTCCAGCGATACCGGTCTTTGTGCATGGTGATCCAGTGTTGGTGAACTGTTGTATGCTGTTTGGTGTACGGTGGAAATATCCCTGTTGTTTGATTTTTGCTCCCTGTACTTTAGTCTTCCCTGAGCACGTATTGTCTTTTCCCCTGTGTGTTCTAGCAGTGAGTTTGAGTTTTGGTTCTCCCCTGTCTGTCGATATTTGTGGGATTCATTACTCCTGTCCCAGGCCTCCCCAGGGGTGTTAGACCAGGGCTACTCAGGAGTTAGGGCTATGCTGGCGGTCCAGACCTCGCCACCATCTGGCGTACCTCTGGAATAAGGAACAGATTAGAGTCCCTTGTCTTAAGGCGCCATCACACGCAGCGACGTATCTAACGATATATCGCCGTGGTCACAGATTCCGTGACGCACATCCGGCATCGTCAGTGATATCGCTGCGTGTGACACTCATGAGCGGCCGTTAATGATGGAAAATACTCACCATATCGCCCATCGTTGACACATCATTCCTTTTAAAAAAATCGTTGATTGTTGAGGACGCAGGTTGTTCGTCATTCCCGAGCAGCACACATCGCTATGTGTGACACCTCAGGAACAACGAACTACAGCTTACTTGCGGCCCCCAGCAATGAGGAAGGAAGGAGGTGGGCGGGATGTTATGGCCGCTCAGCTCCGCCCCTCCGCTTCTATTGGGTGGCCCCTTAGTGACGTCGCACGAACCGCCCCCTTAGAAAGGAGGCAGTTTGCCGGCCACAGCAACATTGCTAGGCAGGTAAGTCCGTGTGATGGCTCCTAACGATATTGTGTGCCACGGGCAGCGATTTGCCCGTGACGCACAAACGACGGGGGCGGGTACACTTGCTAGCGATTTCGCTAGCGATATCACTGCATGTGACGGGGCCTTTAGGGCCAGTCTAGGTACACCTCTAATCCTAGTTAACGTGTCATACCCGTGACATAGAGGAATGTGAGTCTAGGCTGGGAATAAAGCCAGAGAGGAAGAGGCTTGGGAAGTGCTTTGACTCTGCCAGAGAACTTAATCCTCATTCGCATATGATTTTCAAACAACAATTTCTCAATCAGGGGTAGCAGAGCACATACGTAAACCAGTTGATGACATGTTTCAAAAAGTAAAATTCCGCCCCTCCATCCCAAAAACACCACAAAGAAAAAGTAAGAATATGTCATATTTTTGCAAAAACGCATTAAGTGAAGCCATCTTAAAGGAGTTTTCTTACACTATTAAATTCAGTAATAACATCAAGATATGTAAAACCTTACTGATTGGTGGGGTTGATGCACTAGGGCCCCACAAATCCCTTACTGGCTTAAAAGGAAGTGATAAGACGTATAATAAGACCAACTAAACATTGTGTAGGCCATAAAATGTAGCCAAATTAAAGTGTATGTTAGAAGTATGATCTGTATATTGGTAATACTCTTTTTAATGTAGATTTTCAGTAAATGCATATCCTTATGATACTGTATGTGTGTATGTGTAGTGATTACCTGCCATTTATTTTCATTTTATTTTCTGTTTTATTACTATATATATAAAGAGAAGCAGAAACTCTGCCTTTAATTCTGTGCAAGAAAAAAGGGCATTAACCTGTGTTTCTTAAGCCTGAGAATCCCAGCACAATAATGCAAATGCAAAGCTTGTATGATGCCTGAATGTGTTTAATAGTTCCAGTGGCGAATAGACAGATAATTTCAATGTTTCAACCAAAAAGATTTTTTCAAGGAACCTGTATAGAAAAGCGTCAAGAACAAACACAGTAGGAGATTGTCAAATGTACGTCGCTGAGTAAGGTATTATTATTATTCATGTCGCTGGTTCTTTTTTAGCTCTGACCGATTAAGGCACAGTTATGATCAATGGCTGCAGTTTAACAGCATGGTCTTTTGGTAGTTTGAGGTAAACTGAAATCCACATCATGCAATAAGAAAAATCAGAAGGTTCTTTACCTTACAGCATAATCGATTCATTAGCCTGTGTAAACATTCTGCTGACCACAACAATCAAGCAAAATTCTTGTTTGCAGATTGATTTGATTATTTGACATCATATGGTATCTTCCTATGTAAACATCAACAGTATCTCAACAATTTAATGTGTGTGTGTGTGTGTGTGTGTGTGTGTGTGTGTGTGTGTGTGTGTGTGTGTGTGTATGTGTGTACGGGCACTTGAAAGTGCTAATTGACCTGAACATAATGATTAACACTGACATCTACCCATCTAATTGAGAATTTAGGATTCGCTTACACAAGTGTATATATCTGACAAGTGCTATCCTATGTTTTATCAGATAGCTCTCAGTCCAAAGTTAGGCTATGGGGCAGTGCTGATCAGCATAGTTTTTCCTACACCAATTTAGAATGAGAAATGCTGCATGCTGCGATTGACAGCGTTTATCAGATCCCGCGCATCCATACAAGTCTATGGGTAAGTGTAAAACATCACGTAAAGTTCACAGCTAGTACAAGGGCAGCGAGTGTGGTTAGTAAACCCAATGGACCACAAGGGAGACCTGGGCTTACCCTTTAATGGGAGGGGCTTAATAAACGCCAGGCACCAATCACAGGGCAGTGACCAAGAGTGGGGAAGCTGACACCCAGGGCACAGGTATAGGCAGGTACAGTCAGGATGACTGAGGCAGACAGGTAGGAGGGTACAGACAGATATGGTGGGCACAGGAGGGAAAGATAGGTATGGGAGGGCAAATACAGTTGACGGACACAGGGGTAAGGGGACAGGAGCACAGCACCTGAAATCTTGCTAATAGAATGGTAAACTGACTAATTGAAGGCATTGCGCAGGCACTTCCCCTAATAAGAGGGTGCCTTAAATACATAGTGCTTCTCAGCCGTAGGCTGAGAGGCATTTCCTGGAATTAGTGTGCTGACCCTTTAAGAGGGGGGCTGGGTGCACGCGCGCATATTGAGCACGCTCACGGAGAGACTATGCAGCATCCACAGGCCCAGGGGGAAGAGGGAGGCAGACAACACATGGGTGGCTGCGGAGCTGCTGGAGAGGATGCAAGTCGACGGTGGCAGTGAGTAAGTCGGTGACCCTGCAGGGACTCCGGCCCTACACATCAGAATGTACTCAGATGTCATCACAGATAATGAAGATGGGAGAAATTAAGTTCTCACTCTTCTCTGCACCTGTGAGCCGATTCTTTTATGTGAGAGAATCAGATTACAGTAAACGGACACTCGGCTCACACTCTGATCAGCGTTTCAGCTGAGTATCAATAGCATTTATCGCATGAGAGAATCTAAAGCCATGTGAATGAGCCCTTATGTTAAGTTCCCATCATACGAAAACACAGAGGATTGTCTACTGCATATACAACTGCAGAAAATCCTCTGCATTTTACTGTACCAATTTAATTCAAGAGATATTAAGAAATGACATGTATATGATATGAAATGTAGCCACAATGTAAATTGATAAGAACTGCAGGTTTGAGATGCTGTGGATATATGGTACAAGTGCAGCACAATAAATTAGAATATCCTCAAAAAGTTAATTTATTTCAGTAATTCAATACAAAAAGTGAAACATACAGTATATATTATATAGAGTCATATTACAAACAGAGTGATCTATTTCATGTGTTTATTTCTGTTAATGTTGATGATTAAGGCTTACAGCCAATGAAAACCTAAAATATATTATCTCTGAAAATTAGAATATTATAGAAGACCAACTGAAAAAATGATTTTACACTCAGAAATGTTGGCGCCTAGTGAAAATTATGTACAGTAAATGCAGTCAATACTTGGTCGGGGCTCCTTTTGCATGAATTACTGCATCAATGAGGCGTGCCATGGAGGCGATCAGCCTGGGACACTGCTGAGGTGTTATTGAAGCCCAGATTGCTTTAATAGCAGCCTTGTTGGGTCTGGTGTCTGTCTTTGGGGTTTAGGTCAGGCGAGTTTGCTGGCCAATTAAGCACAGTGATACTATGGTTATTAAACCATGTATTGGTACTCTTGAGTGTGGACAGGTGCCAAGTCCTGCTGGAAAATGAAATTTCCATCTCCAAAAAGCTTGTCAGCACAGGGAAGCATGAAGTTCTCTAAACTTTCCTGGTAGACGGCTGCGTTGACTTTGGTCTTGATAAAACACAGTGAACCTACACCAGTAGATGACATGGCTCTGCCAACCATCACTAATTGTGGAATCTTCACACTAGACCTCAAGCAGTTTGAATTATGTGCCTTTCCACTTTTCCTCCAGACTCTGGAACCTTGATTTCCAAATGAAATGCAAAATGTACTTTCATCTAAAAAACAACAGCTTGGACCACTGAGCAACAGTCCAGTTCTTTTTCTCTTTGGCCCAGGTAAGACGTTTCTGGCATTGTATATTGGTCTTAAGTGGCTTGACACAAGGAATATGACAGTTGTAGCCCATGTCCTGTATACATCTGTGTGTGGTGCTCTTGAAGCACTGACTCCAGCAGTAGTCCACTCCTTATGAAACTCCTAAAAAATTTTGGATGGCCTTTTTTAACAATCCTATCAAGGCTTCAGTTATCCCGGTTGCTTGTGCACCTTTTTCTACCACACTTTTTCCTTCCACTGAATCTTTCATTAATATGGTTGGATATAGCACTCTGTGATCAGCTAGCTTCTTTAGCAATGACCTTTTGTGGCTTACCCTCCTTTTGGAGTGTGTGAATGACTGCCTTCTGGACATCTATCAAGTCAGCAGTCTTCCCCAAGATTGTGTAGCCTACTAAACCAGACTAAGGGACCATTTTAAATGCTTAGGAAGCCTTTGCAGGTGTTTTAGGGTAATTATTCTAATTTTTCTGAGTTAATGACTTTTGGGTTTTCAATGGCTGTAAGCCATAATCATCAACATTAACAAAAATAAACACTTGAAATAGATCACTCTGTGTGTAATGACTAATATATAAAGCTGTATGTGTGTGTGTGTGTGTGTGTGTGTGTGTGTGTGTCCGGGATTGGCATCTGCGCCGTCGCAGCTACAGCCACAACATTTGGCACACTCACACTTCTGGTCCCCGAGAGTGTCATAGGCTATGTTTTGAGGGGAAATTTTAACCCCGTGCTTTACAGTTATTCACCAAAAAACCTGCCTCCATTAAAGTGAATGGAGCTGGGAGCCACAGTGCAGCCAGAACTTCAGATGAATGCGCAGCCACGCCCTTAAATGGAATGCTGGCGTGTCACAATGCAGCCAGGGAAAGAGACCGAAACAGACAGGGTAAGAAACAGACAGACAGGGTAAGAGACAAACACAAAGAGACAGACACAAAGAGACAGACTGACAGGGAATGAGACAGACAGGGAAAGAGAGAGACAGGTTAAGAGACAGACACAGACAGGTAAAGAGACAGACACAGACAAAAAAGCAGAGACAGACACAGGGAAACAGACAGACAGGGAAAGAGAGGGAAAGAGACAGACAGGGTAAGAGAGACAAAGACAGGTAAAAAGACAGACAAAGAGACAGACACAGGGAAAGACAGAGGGAAAGAGACAGACAGGGAAAGAGAGGGAAAGAGACAGACAGGGAAAGTGACAGAGATAGACAGACAGGCAAAGAGATAGATAGACAGACAGGGAAAGAGATAGATAGACAGACAGGAAAAGAGATTGAGACATACGGAGAAAGAGACCGAGACAGTCAGAGACAGACAGGGAAAGAGACAGAAAGAGAGAGAGAGAGAAACAGAGAGAAAACAGAGAGATATATACAGAGCAGGAGACAGACATTATAATTATATTTACATCTATTTGTTTTGTGGTTTTTGTGTGCAGAATACATTTTTGTTAATACATTCTATTTTGTTAACAGCAGTTATTAACCCGGGCGAAGCCGGGTAGTACAGCTAGTATATAATTTATTTGTTTCCCTTTTTGTATTAACTCCATTACGACTGTCTTACGTATTAAAATGGCAGCAAAAAAATGGTACTTATTCCTTTCTGCTGTTTTAAAACAGCAGTCAGAAAAAGGTAAATAGCGCCCCCCAGCGTTGCAAAATCTCCGGGGCTTCAGCTACCGGGGGTAGCTGAGACCCTGGAGATCATGATTCGGGCTGGTTTTTCTGGTCCCCAGTCACGTGATCACCGGTATACACCGTATACCAATGATCCCGTTATAAATGACAGCGCCGGTAAAAAATGATTTATTGATTTATCTCCCACCTGGCATGATCAAACATGCCAGATGGGAGATAAATCTCCCCCCCCCAGTCCCCAAAGTGCCCCCCTGACCCCCAACCCCCTCCCGAAAATCCAAGATGGCCACGCGCACAGCAGCGCGCCGGCCGCATTTACCCTTTACCTCTGATTTCTGTCGCATGTGCCATGACACATGTGACACAAAACTGCTCCCCAGGTTCTGCCAGGTCACCCCCTATTCCCCCCGGAGTTCCCCGGTGTCCCCCGTACCTTTTACAGCCTTCATTCACCGCGATCCCTCCTCCTTCACAATGTACGCTGGTCAAATGTGCAGAGCAGCTGACAGCCAGATTCCTGTGTTCAGTGAGAGCTGTGCTGGCTGCTCGCAGTCTGCTGCTATGAACCGGGGAGAATGGGTGCAGATTCTTTGCACCCACTCTCCTCAAATGGATGGTCTGCACTCCTAGAAAATGGGGGATACGTTCCATGAACGTGCCCCCATATTCTAGAAAGTCCAGAATCGTCACTGGACTTCCAAAATGGATTACAGCAGAACCAATTTTTTTTTTCTTTTCAATAATTGGTGAAAGAGGGAATGTTTTGGGGAGTGTTTTTTTAAATCAATTTTTTTTCGTTGTCAATTTTTTTTTTATTACTGTCAATTAGTTATGTCAGGTATCTGATAGACGCCATGACATAACTAACTACTGGGCTTGATTCCAGGTGACATTACACATCTGGTATCAACCCCATTTATTACCCTGTTTTCCACCGCACCAGGGCAACGGGATGAGTTGGGGCGAAGCGCCAGGATTGGCGCATCTAATGGATGCGCCACTTCTGGGGCGGCTGCGGCCTGCTATTTTTAGGCTGGGAAGAGTCCAATAACCATGGCTCTTCCCACCCTGAGAATACCAGACCCCAGCTGTCAGCTTCACCTTGGCTGGTGAACTAATTTGGGGGACCCCACATTTGTTTGTTTTTTAATTATTTATTTATAAATAATTAAAAAAAACAGCTTGGGGAGCCCTCCAAATTGATAACCAGCCAAGATGAAGCTGTCATGTTTTATAGACAACGTGTAGCATTAAGAGAGATTAAAAATATGGACAACTTGGTAGTGAAGCAGGCTGACAAGAGAGGAAATGTTGTCCTTTGGTCAAAAGTTAAATATGAAGCAGAGGCATTCAGGCAGTTAAATGATACTGCTTGTTATACTAAGCTTGAGTGTAGTCCCCTGAAAAAGTATCAGGCTGAATTAATTGATCTACTTTCCTCGGCATATATGAAGAATGTTATACCTAAAAACATATTTGAGGGCCTAATAGTTGAATATCCAGTTATTCCCACCATCTACTTTTTGCCAAAGTTCCATAAAAACAGAGTGTCCCCCAGGTAGGCCAATAGTGTCCGGGAACAATAGTTTATGTGAACCTGCATGTAGGTTCCTGGATTATTATTTAAAGCCACTAGTCAGTACCCTTCCCTCATACATCCAGGACTCAACAGACTTTTTGAACCGGTTAGAGGGTATCATCTTTGAAACTGATGTAGTCATGATTACAGCTGACGTTGAGTCGCTGTATACATCCATAGCCCATGAAGACGGTATTAAGGCTGTTGATTTCTTTTTAAGAACTACGAAATTGGATGTCCAGCTCATTGATCTTCTCCTGCTTTTGTTAAAATTTATTCTTTGTCATAATTTCTTTTTATTTAAGGACCGCTTCTATCTCCAAGAGAGAGGAGTTGCGATGGGGGCGTCTTGTGTGCCCTCATACGCGAACCTCTTTCTTGGATATTGGGAGCGGTCCATTATTTTTCCTGATTCTGAGATGGGTGCAGTCCATATGTGGCTGCGCTTCATCGATGACATCTTTTTGATTTGGCAGGGGGAGATTAATCAGCTGGACATCTTTATGCAGCGACTCAACGTCAACAATAATAATATTCATCTCACTTATGTCTGCAGCAATGAGAAGATTGACTAATTGGATGTGCGGGTTTTCAAAGGGATTGACGGATCACTAAGTACAGATTTATTTCGCAAGGACACGGCAGTGAACTCGATCCTGAGCGCAAAGTCATCACATCCCAAACAGGTGATTAAATCTATTCCAACGGGACAATTTTTGCGGGCCCGTTGGGTATGCTCCAGTGATACCCTGTTTGAACAATCGACAGATCTCAAGAGGCGATTTAGGGCCCGCCACTATCATGAGCAGTCTATACAGGCTGGTTATGATAGGGCCAAGTGTACATCACGTGATACATTACTAAGGCATGGTAGGAAGAGTGATGATGGGGTGGTGGCTCGTTTCATTACCCCCTACCATGCACAATGGAGGGAGATGTCTGAGATTGTCAATAAATATTGGTCAGTGCTTTTGACGGATAATGATTTAGCAAAAACATTAACCCCTCGGCCTGCAATTACACCTAAAAGGGCTAAAACCCTAAAGGACCAAATTTTAAGGAGTCATTATACCCCCAAAATAGAGAGAAATTTCTTTAGCATGAATAAGGGTCCAAGATGGGGTTCCCGGTCCTGTGGCGATTGTGGAGCCTGCCCACAAATGGACCGCGCAGAAGAATTCTGGGATTCATCTCAGGAAAATACGTATAAAATCACATACTTTATCAACTGTCGATCCTCTGGGATCTTTTACTGGGCCAACTGTCCATGTGGATTGATATATGTCGGCTTGACCTCCCGGGAATTCCGGGTACGTATCTTGGAACACATTTGGGATATAAAAAATGCGGTCAAAATAAATAAACCCGAAGAAATTTTTCTCTTAAAAAACATCCCAAAACATTTTAAAGACAAACATGATTGTAACTGGCGGATGTTAAAAATTAGGGGCATAGAGAAGGTCCATCTTGGGGCTAAAGAAGGAGACTTTAAAAACCTATTGTACCAAAAGGAGGCCCGTTGGATAACGATTTTAGATACAGTCGAACCCAAAGGTCTAAATGACCTTATCAGTTATAAGCCCTTTTTTACTTAATAAATAATCAAGCTCGCGGTTCTGTGTATAAAAGGGTGGTTGGATTTTTGGCTGTCTGCTAATTGCCATATTTTTAATTGTATGTTTTAACACATTTTAGGTATGGCTGCTTGTGTCCCTGAAATTCTGCAAAATTATAATGATCTGTTATATTGAAGTGGAGCCTGCCCGATTTGTGGACCTTCTGAACACTTGAATCATGCTAAAATGAACTCTGATAATGTTCCTTAATGTGTGCTTTATCCTGTTATAAGTAACTATACATATGCCCTCTTTGGAAACCTTTTCAAAAATGGCGCTTCCAACTTCTGTTCTGTGCGCACGCGGCGGACTGATCTCTCCTCCTGGCGTCCTATCGGATACCGAGTTTGCGCGCATGCGCACATCGGGGACCTGGATGCCAGTCACAATGGAAATCGGACATCCGATTGCCGCAGCGCGCCGCCATAGGACGGTAAGTTTCACTTGTTAGGGTTATAAGCAGCCTCACACAGCACGCCTGCACCTCCCGACGAAGCGGCAGCGAAACGCGTCGAGGTGCAGGGCGGTGTGTGTGTACGGCATCTGTGGTGACACCTGGGTAGGTTATTATACCTATACTTAGCCCCGGGTGCTCCCGCAATTCTTCACATATGACGGGCATGGGCAATATGGTTGACCTGTCAGTAAGTTACCTTATAAGCTAAAACACAACTTTTTATCAGTTACTGGATCTGTGACATTTGGTACTAATGTTGTTGTGATTTATACGTGTTGGCAATTATACCACCTCTGTCTAACTAGATATAATCATGTTTGCAGTTACAGTTAGGTCCAGAAATATTTGGACAGTGACACAATTTTCGCGAGTTGGGCTCTGCATGCCACCACATTGGATTTGAAATGAAACCTCTACAACAGAATTCAAGTGCAGATTGTAACGTTTAATTTGAAGGTTTGAACAAAAATATCTGATAGAAATTGTAGGAATTGTACACATTTCTTTACAAACACTCCACATTTTAGGAGGTCAAAAGTAATTGGACAAATAAACCAAACCCAAACAAAATATTTTTATTTTCAATATTTTGTTGCGAATCCTTTGGAGGCAATCACTGCCTTAAGTCTGGAACCCATGGACATCACCAAACGCTGGGCTTCCTCCTTCTTAATGCTTTGCCAGGCCTTTACAGCCGCAGCCTTCAGGTCTTGCTTGTTTGTGGGTCTTTCCGTCTTAAGTCTGGATTTGAGCAAGTGAAATGCATGCTCAATTGGGTTAAGATCTGGTGATTGACTTGGCCATTGCAGAATGTTCCACTTTTTTGCACTCATGAACTCCTGGGTAGCTTTGGCTGTATGCTTGGGGTCATTGTCCATCTGTACTATGAAGCGCCGTCCGATCAACTTTGCGGCATTTGGCTGAATCTGGGCTGAAAGTATATCCCGGTACACTTCAGAATTCATCCGGCTACTCTTGTCTGCTGTTATGTCATCATTAAACACAAGTGACCCAGTGCCATTGAAAGCCATGCATGCCCATGCCATCACGTTGCCTCCACCATGTTTTACAGAGGATGTGGTGTGATTTGGATCATGTGCTGTTCCCTTTCTTCTCCAAACTTTTTTCTTCCCATCATTCTAGTACAGGTTGATCTTTGTCTCATCTGTCCATAGAATACTTTTCCAGAACTGAGCTGGCTTCATGAGGTGTTTTTCAGCAAATTTAACTTTGGCCTGTCTATTTTTGGAATTGATGAATGGTTTGCATCTAGATGTGAACCCTTTGTATTTACTTTCATGGAGTCTTCTCTTTACTGTTGACTTAGAGACAGATACACCTACTTCACTGAGAGTGTTCTGGACATCAGTTGATGTTGTGAACGGGTTCTTCTTCACCAAAGAAAGTATGCAGCGATCATCCACCACTGTTGTCATCCGTGGACGCCCAGGCCTTTTTGAGTTCCCAAGCTCACCAGTCAATTCCTTTTTTCTCAGAATGTACCCGACTGTTGATTTTGCTACTCCAAGCATGTCTGCTATCTCTCTGATGGATTTTTTCTTTTTTTCAGCCTCAGGATGTTCTGCTTCACCTCAATTGAGAGTTCCTTAGACCGCATGTTGTCTGGTCACAGCAACAGCTTCCAAATGCAAAACCACACACCTGTAATCAACACCAGACCTTTTAACTACTTCATTGATTACAGGTTAATGAGGGAGATGCCTTCAGAGTTAATTGCAGCCCTTAGAGTCCCTTGTCCAATTACTTTTGGTCCCTTTAAAAAGAGGAGGCTATGCATTACAGAGCTATGATTCCTAAACCCTTTCTCCGATTTGGATGTGAAAACTCTCATATTGCAGCTGATAGTGTGCACTTTCAGCCCATATTATACATATAATTGTATTTCTGAACATGTTTTTGTAAACAGCTAAAATAACAAAACTTGTGTCACTGTCCAAATATTTCTGGACCTAACTGTATATGCTAACTTTTAGTTGTGCAACATGCCTGTTTACTGACAGGGTGATTTACATTCCATCAATGAAGATTTGTGAGGATTATATCTGATACATTGTTGTCTTCCCCAGACGCTGACTTTTTCAGACACACCCCTGCAGTTTCTTGCAGTTTTTATCTATGCACGTTTTTGTACCTTGTACCTTATTCTGTTCCAATTGTATCTTTGTAATATCATGTTTAAAATTATGTATGAAATAAAAATGTATATTTTATCAGAAATTTATACAGTCTCGGTATTATATGAGAGTATGGAAAAACATATGAAGGTCGTTTTGTAGGAATATGCGTTTTTTGGTGACTCTTCATGTTCTAAGTGTCTTAATATGGACCTAGTTATTCATATATTTCTAAGATGAAGCTGTCAGCTGTGGTTTGCAGGCTACAGCTGTCTGCTTTACCCTAGCTGGCTATCAAAAATAGGGGGGACCCCCCGTCATTTATTTTAATTTTTATTTTTTTTTTGGGCTAAATACAAGGCTAGGCACTAAAGGGCGCCAGCTTAGAATATGCAGGGGGTGGGACGTTATATATGTTTGACATCTATCCATTCATCCATTATAGCATTTTAGGCTGTGCGCCTACCATCAGGGTTTGCAGCGTTTTGGGCGCAAAGTGTTTTCCCTGCATCCATAACACTGCGTTGTGCAGTAGAACAATGAAAGGTGTGAAATATTCATATTAGTTAATACTTAGTTAAAATATTCATGGATATATGATCTTATTTAGGACATTCGCTAAAACAAGAAGTAAGAAAGAAAGGAAAAGGCGAACAACGTCCAATTACATCAAAAAATAATTTATTTAAGTGATATTTTATATGTCTGAAATAAATTACAAACAGAGCAGTGAATGGATACACATAGTATAGAGAAGATAGCGGTGAACAATGAATATATCCAGCTGGATATTGCACGTAACTATTGGCACAAGATGGAGGTACATAAGTCACATATAAAAGAAGGCCAAAGGCAAAATTACATCCTCAATCTATGGAAATAATGGCCACAGTAGTATCACAGTCTCAAGAACATCATATATAGCTTCACCTCCAGTATACCAGTGATGGCAAAAAAGGGGACTGGGAAGATCACAAAGGTGCATAGGAGGTTCCCGTAGTCACAAAAATGGGATATATATATCTCTCAATTTAATGTAATCAAATAGGTTATCACCATACCTGATAGTTAACTGGGTAAACATATGTAATCAGACAGCAATAAGCTGCCCAACATATAACTATTACAACAAATAACTGAGTCCCATTGATACTAGTGTTATATTCCAACACCTAAGTGGTAATCGCCATACCTGGTAGATGAAATCAGAGACACGTGCAAATAACCAGCAGGAAGCGGCCCGACGGTGTCTACCACTGTGGCTATTATTCTATGTATTGACTGCGATGCCCCTTTATATATTGTGGTGATCCTATTTTAGCGATTTATGGCATACTAATTGTTTGCAGTTGGGGATTATCTATCAATGCAACTTAACTGCAGTGGTTTATTGAATTTCTTGTAGATTTCCACTGATTAGCTTTTGGGAGATTGTCCTGTTATAACCGGCTAGTGCATTAAGAGGGATAGTTGTTCATTAAGTTTATTAACCTATTTGATTACATTAAATTGAGAGATATATATATCCCATTTTTGTGACTACGGGAACCTCCTATGCACCTTTGTGATCTTCCCCCTCCCCTTTTTTGCCATCACTGGTATACTGGAGGTGAAGCTATATATGATTTTCTTGAGACTGTGATACTACTGTGGCCATTATTTCCATAGATTGAGGATGTAATTTTGCCTTTGGCCTTCTTTTATATGTGAATTATGTACCTCCATCTTGTGCCAATAGTTACGTGCAATATCCAGCTGGATATATTCATTGTTCACCGCTATCTTCTCTATACTATGTGTATCCATTCACTGCTCTGTTTGTAATTTATTTCAGACATATAAAATATCACTTAAATAAATTATTTTTTGATGTAATTGGACGTTGTTCGCCTTTTCCTTTCTTTCTTACTACTTGTTGTGCAGTAGAAGCACAGTGGAAAAATTTTTAGAAATTGCACGCACACTGTGCTTATTTTCTCCGCAGCATAAACTGACCTGTGGTGCAGCTTCCCGAGCCTCAGCATGTCAATTTATGTTGCAGAGATGAGTGTTCTCTGCAGGTAGAAAAGAGCTAGAGTCCACAGCAGCCTGAACCCAAATCGTGGGCATGGGCAGCTGTGTTCTCCCTTGGACAACACTCACATCTCTGCAGGAAGGCTGGCACTGTGTACTAGACGCCGTGTCGCTGGATCATGGCCACATAGCCTAACAGTGAGAAATGTGTTGCTACAGCAACATTTTTGTGAAGTACCTGTGGATTCAAAATGCTTACTATACTCCTCAATAAAATCTTTGAGGGGTCCAGTTTCCAAAATGGGGTCACTTATGGGGGGGGTTTCTGATGTATAGGTACCCAAGGGCCCTGCTAATGTGACATGGTGCGCACAATTTATTTCAACTTTTCCAAAATTCAAATGGTGCTCCTTCCATTTCAAGCCCTCCCATTTACCAAACAGAGGTTTTTGGCCACATGTGGGGTATCCCTGCACTCACAAGAAAATGGATAACAACCTGTGGGGTCCACGTTTTGTTGTTGCCTCTTGAAAAAGTGAGAAAGTTGTTGCTACATCAACATTTTGGTGAAAAAAAATGAAAATTTTCAATATCGCAATCTAAGCTTATCAAATTCTGTGAAGTACTCGTGGATTCAAAATGCTCACTATACACCTAGATAAAAGCCTTGAGGTGTCTTGTTTCCAGAATGGGGTTACTTGTGGGGGACCTACACTGTTTAGGCACCTTAGGGGCTTTCCAAATGCAACATAGCGTCCGCTAATTATTCCAGCCAATTGTTCAGTCAAATGGCACTTTTTCCCTTCTGAGCCCTGCTGTGCACCCAAACAGTTGATTTCCACCACACATAAGGTATCAGCATACTCAGGAGAAATTGCACAATACATTTTATGCTGATTTTTTTCCTTTTACTCTTGTTAAAAAAAAGCTATCTGGTTGAAGTAACAATTTTGTGGTAAAAATGTTTTTTTTTTATTTTCACAGCTCAATATTATAAACTTCTGTGAAGCACCTGGGGGTTCAGGGTACTCACCAAATATCTAGATAAATTCCTTGAGGGGTATTTTTTCCAGAATGCGGTCACTTGTGGGGGACCTCTACTGTTTAGGCCCCTCAGGGGCTCTCCTAATGCAACATGGCATCCGCTATAGATTCCAGCCAATTTTGCAGTCAAATGGCACTCCTTTCTTCTGAGTCCTGCTGTGTGCCCAAACAGTTGATTTCCACCACATATAAGATATCACCAAACTCTGAAGAAATTGCACAATAAATTTCATGGTGATTTTTTTTTCCTGTTACCCTTGTGAAAAAAAGCTACCTGGTTGGTTGAAGTAACAATTTTGTGGTAAAATTTTATTTTTTTATTTTCATGGCTCAACATTATAAACTTCTGTGAAGCACCTGGGGGTTCAGGGTACTCATCAAACATCTAGATGAATTCCTTGAGGGGCCTAGTTTCCAATATGGGGTCACTTGTGGTTTTTTTTTGTTTACGTACCTTAGGGGTCCGCCAAATGCGACATGGTGCCCGCAATCTTTTTCAGCCAAATTTCCTTTCCAAAATTCAAATATTTCTCCTTCCATTCCAAGCCCTCCCATTTGTCCAAACAAAGGTTTCAGACCACATGTGAGGTATCACCGCGCTCATAAAAAAGTGGGTAACAAATGTTGGGGTCACATTTTTGGAATTACCTCTTGAAAAAGTGAGAAAATTGATGCTAAAGCAACATTTTTGAGAAAAAAATAAAAATTTCAATATGACAATATAACGTTATCAAAATCTGGGAAGTACCTGTGGGTCCAAAATGCTCACTATACTCTTCTAACTTCCTAACAAAAAAAAAATTTGTTTCCAAAATTGTGCTTATGTAAAGTAGACAAGTGGGAAATGTTATTTATTAACTATATTTTGTGTCACAGAACTCTCTGGTTTAAGGGTATAAAAATTCAAAAGTTAAAAATTGATACATTTTTTTGTCAAAATTCAATTTTTTTCAGAAACACAAAAAATATTGACCAAAGTTTGGTACTATCATGAAGTCCAATATGTCACGAAAAAACAATCTCAGAATCACTCGGATCCGTTGAAGAGTTCCAGAGCTATAACTTCATGAAGTGACACTGGTCAGAATTGCAAAATTTGCTCTGGTCAATTAAGGTGAAAATTAGCTATGTCACTAAGGGGTTAAATTACTGAAATAAATTAACTTTTTGAGGATATTCTAATTTATTGAGATGCACTTGTACTGTATATGTAAATTTTGTAATGCAGAGGGTGATATATGAGGCTTCCCCATTCCTTATTTGGAATATCCGCAGTGGAAAAATTTAAACATGACATTGGTGCCTCCACTGTGGGAGGTCTGCTGTGGAGATGCTACATAGGAGTGTAGCCTTAAAGACCTCCTATTACCAATATGGGGCTGCCCTTTTTATTTAATAACAGAGTGAGCAACCACAGACTGGTGATTTTTCTATATATAAGTTATTGTCAAACGTTATTGTCAAAAGTGCCCAAAGGGAACTTTAATGCCTCCGAATTTATAGGTTGTGGGATCCTGCATGCAGAGGGATACCCCAAGCCTCTGCAGCCACTTTCACAGTAAAACCACAAGATCTTGTGTGTTATCCCAAGATCTCACTCTTTGAGTACTCTTTTCAGTACTGTCGCATGCTTTACCAAGCGATTGACAATAACTTGTATTTAGAAAAATCCCCCATCTGAGGTCCCAGATTGGTGATAACTACTCCTTAAACAGTTCACCACCTGGCAATTTTCTGTTTTTCGTTTTCATTTTTTGCTCCCTTTCTAAGAAAAGCCATACTTTTTTTATTTTTCCATCAATTTAGCCCTATGAGGGCTTGTTTTTTGAAGGATGAGTTGAACTTTTGAAGGACACTATCCATTCTGCCACATATTGTATTGGAAAAATGGAAAAAAAAATACAAGTCTGGTAAAAGTGCCAAAAAAAAAAGTGCACTTCCACAATTGTATGGGTTTTTTTTTTATTTACCATGTTCTTTATATGGTAAAACTGACCTGGCAATATGATTCCCCAGGGCAGTATGACTTTGTAGATGCCAAATCTGTATAGTTTTATTAGTGGTGAAAAAAATTCAGAAATTTGTCAAAAAAAAAATTGCGCTTTTGTTGCCATTTTATGAGACCTATAGCATTCTAATTTTTGGGATCTGGGGCTGTGCAATGGCTTATTTTTTGGGAGCTGAGCTGACTTTTTATTCATACCACTTTTGAGTAGATGCAATGATTTTATCCCCTCTTTGAATTTATTACAATGTTGCAGAGACCAAAAAATTCTGGCATTTTGATTTTTTTTCTCGTTTGCTGATTAAGTTATTTTATGTTTTGATACAGTGGGTATTTCTGAATGAAGTGATACCTAATAAGTGTATTTTTATTTTATTTTTATTTGTTTTACATCAATGAGGTAAAAAGGAGGTGATTTGAACTTTTGTGGGGGGTCATATTTTAGAAACCTTATTTTTACACTTTTTCTTGTTGTTACTAGTCCCCTTAGGGGATTGGAAGCTGATATAGTCTGATTCTTTCTGCTGTTCAGTGCGATGCTTCAGCACCACCCAGTACAACATAAATGCTGACCTCCTTTGAAACACAGCATGCACAGGAACCATGTCATGAGAGTGACAGCTTTCATCAGATGACCCACGGCTATCATGACAATCCAATGGCACCCCGCAATCATGTGACAGGGCACCCATTGGCGGCTGGGAATGGCATGCTCCCCGCTGGCGCACATTAAACCATCCCTGTCAGTGATTGACAGCGGGATTTAACTGCTTAACAGGTGAGGGTAGATCTCCGATCCACCCGCACCTGTTAGTTGCACCTGTCTGGCATTGTCTGGCATGATGACACATGGCTATCATGACAAACTATTGGCACCCCACAAACATATGATGGGGCACCCGATGGTGGCTGGGAGTGGTGCACCCCCCGCCAGCGTACGTTAAACCCTCCCTGTCAGAGATTGACGGCGGGATTTAACTGGGTAACAGGTGAGGGTGGATCTTAGATTCACTGCACCTCTTAGCTGTACATGTCTCGCATTGTCTGGCATTTTTATATTAATGGATTATCCGTCACCCCTGCCAATCAGCTGTTTACGGTGCTGACCAGATGTGCTCAGTTGCAACTATACAGCTCCATCAACTGACTATCTGCCCCCTTTCAATTCAAACAGAGAGCGGATGTTCAGTACTCAACCATGACCCCTATACAGTTGATTGAGCTGCACTGTGAAGCTCCACCGCTAAGCACATCCTGGATGCCATGGACACCATAAACATCTGATCAGCAGGGTGTAGCTCTCCAACCAGTCAGAATCCCACAATGTATGTCTGCTATTTCATCCTTTTTCTCTGCTCGATTCCTAAAACTGAACATAGACAAAACAGAATTCATTGTCTTTCCACCTCCTCACTCAACCCCCCCCCCACCTGATATATCAATCAATGTCAATAACTGCTCACTTTCCCCAGTCCCACGTGCTCGCTGCCTTGGAGTAACTCTAGACTCTGATCTCTCTTTCAAGCCACACATCCAAGCCCCCTTCACCTCTTGCCACCTCCAGCTCAAAAATATTTCCTGGATTCGTACATTCCTTTCCCAAGAAGCTGCAAAACCCTAGTACATGCCCTTATTATCTCCCGCCTAGATTACTGCAACCTCCTGCTCTGTGGCCTCCTTTCTAACAGTCTTGTACCCCTACAATCTATTTTAAACTATTCTGAACGGCTAATCCACCTGTCCCCCCACTACTCCCCGACCACTCCTCTCTGCCAATCCCTTCACTGGCTTCCCATTGCAAAACAATTCCAGTTCAAAACACTAACCATGACATACAAAGACATCCACAACCTGTCTCCTCCCTACATCTGTGACCTAGTCTCCCGGTACTTACATGCACGTAACCTTTGATCCTCACAAGATCTCCTTCTCTACTCCCCTCTCATCTCATCTTCCCACCATTGCATCCAAGATTTCTCCCTTGCCTCCCCCATACTCTGGAATGCTCTGCCACAACATATCGGACTCTCGCCTACCTTGACAAGCTTCAAAACGAACCTGAAGACCCACCTCTTCCGACAAGCCTACAACCTGCCATGACCCTCAGTCTGATATAGCGCCGCACAACCAGCTCTACCCTAACCTGCTGTATCCTCACCTATCCCTTGTAGACTGTGAGCCCTCGCAGGCAGGGACCTCTATCCTCCTGTACCAGTCTGCGCCTTGTATTGTTTATGATTATTGTACTTATCTCTATTATGTATACCCCTTTCACATGTAAAGCGCCATGGAATAGATGGCGCTATAATAATAATAAATAATAATAATAATGTTGACCTATTCTAAGGAAAAGTCCATCAATGTAAAAGTTTTGAACAACTCCTTTAAATTAGGTTTGTTCACATTGCTTGCTATGTATCAACCCAAGTTCAAATCAGCTCTAGCTCAATGAAGTTATTGCATGAAGAGCTGACTTTCATTATAGCAAGGATAGCATGAATTTAGCCTACCCGATACAAAACGACCAATTTGTCACGTAATTTAGGCAAGAATTGAACTGTTGTCTTGAAGGTACACCCCCAACCTCATTAGTTGAAGTAATGAAGGCTGAAGTAAAATAAAATCAATACTGTAAAATTAAAGAAATGTCATTGAGTGACATAAGGGTGAAATCTGAATGTTTTGGGCTGAATTGATGACAGTTTATCTGTGTATGCTAGATGTAGGTCACCGTTCCAGAAATAGCAGCCTCACTTCCAACAACCTCTATTTTATGTTGGTGCTTTGCATTTCAATTAACTTATTTAAAAGTCTAATTATCTATTGTATCTCCCACTGACTTCTTAATTGGCTGGAAATTGCTGTTCTAATAATGATGAAGTGGTAGTTGTTTAATAAATCTTGGGAAATCTGTATGGTCCTAATGTGTGTTTTACATGAAAACTAAACATATGTGCATTAGTATAAATTAAGTCCTTTACGTGTTCACAATAGATGGCAGAACTTGACATTTAACAACCGGCATTTAAGTAGAACTTAGGAGAGTCCCACTGTGTCGACCTTTCATACAAGATTTTTTACGATCCTTTACTCTGCCATAAACGGAGATCTATATTTTTATATGTGCACCTTCTTCAGATGCAGTATTGTGACTGCACATATTATAGGAGTAATATGCCAAATAGAAATAATAATGTGCAAACAGCAGAACTGATGGTTATATCATACCTAAACCCTCTGGTGCTAATTGCATTTATGCACCACTCCAGCAGGCTTTTTTAATTACACTGATGGAGTAGTGCTAAAATGTAACCGTTGTGTTAATTTTATTTAATAAAGCAATAGTATACATGAAAATAAGCAACTTTATAATATATCTTATCAAGACAAATCTGCTTTATTCTCTCCCAGAATTGATCAGTCATTATCAGAATTCTCAATTCTGAGGTAAAATCTGTATTCAGTGAAAACTTTCTCATTACTGAGATAGGAGATGGCGGTTGGTGCTGATGAGATTCTAGAAGAGAGAGGGAGTGGAGCTCTGCCTCTAGTTCCTCCCTCTGCCTTTAGATCCTTACTTCGCCCATCAACATAGAATCTTATCAGTAACAACCACCATCTCTTATCTCAGTAATGGGAAAGTCTTCACTGAATACAGATTTTACCTTAGAACTGAGAATTTTCATAATGACTGATCAATTGTGGCAGAGAAAGAAGCAGATTTTCTCATTTTCATGAGTACTATTGTCACACAGGTGTTTGTTATGCACGGTGGTGAGCATGTATACGTCCTGTCATTCCACTTCATTGTAAGTAGTTGGGCACTTGCCACTTAGAATGTGGCTCCCTTCTCTAAATGTCTGGACACCAACTGTATTCAAAAATAGCAGGTGCACTCAAGTAAAGGGAAGGAGAAGAAGCAAGAATGGAATGTGAATACGCATTACTGCTAAGAAAACATGAAAACATTTCTTTGAAAAATATGAGATACATAGCAAATAAAGGTGGCCAAATTTACTTGTGCCCAGATACCAACATCAAGATGTAACTCTCATATGGGTCCTACTGTAAATGCCATGCCTCTCTTGTCCAAACTGAACCATTATATGGGCTAGAATAGAACCTGCAAAAGGAAAATTAAAAACACCTGAAAAAAGTGGGAGGAGTGCGCAGACAAAGGACATGACTCCATAATACAAACTAAAAAAAATTGCCGGCACTTCCTAATCTCATAGTGCATCCTGAACATGACATACAATACTTAAAAATAGCAGTTGTACTCAAGTAAAGGGAAGGAGAAAAAGCAAGAATGTAGATGGGGAATATTGGAATGTGAATACGCATTACTGCGTTTAAAACTGGCGCTGATGACAATGATAAAACATAAGCAGGGAGTGACAGTTAGGGGAAAAAAATATGCCCCACAATAGCTTAGAGCATGTTCCTAATTGTGAGAGGTGAGTAATGTCAGACAGACCGAATCTCCTGGTCTAACCTTGTGCATGATTAGGAAGGGGTTAAAGTGGAGCACAGATGACTGATACCTTTCAGATAAGGTTCCTGTAGGGGGAGGGACAGTGCAGCTGAGTTTAGTTGTATCACATTATACATTCTTCTATTGGTTCTCCTCTCATAGCGTGGTCCCTTCAGCTGTATTACCCCTCCCCCCACTGCTTGTGCATTTTTACGTAGATTTGTCTCGAATAATCCTCAGTAAATGTAGAGGGGAAACTTTTTTTTGCTCAATTTGTTGTCTTCTTTTATTACTTTTTTTGTGTATGGGAATTTACTTATTTTTTTTTTTCTTATATTGATTCATTGGCAAAATATGCATAACATTCTCAGATAGAAATGCCGGAAATACTGCAATCTTTTGTTTCCAAAACCTTTTATTTTCAATGTGCTCTACAAGCATAATTATTTATGTGGAATTTTCATGTATAATCCACTCTGAAACCATGTTAGTAAATACTGTTGGAACACACCTAAACTGTATGTTCCTTCAAAGTACTTTGACGTGGATATTAAAGTTGATCTGTTTCAAAATCCCAATCAAAAACTCCATGTGAACCTAGACTAAGGCGGGCTTTACACGCTGCAACATCGCTAGCAATTGCTAGTAATATCGAGTGCGATAGCACCCGCCCCCGTTGCACATGCGATATCTGGTGAACGCTGCTATAGCGAACATTATCGCTACAGCAGCTTCACACGCACATACCTGGTCGGCGACGTCGCTGTGACCGCCGAACAATCCCTCCTTCAAGGGGGAGGTGCGTTCGGCGTCACAGCGACGTCACCGTGACATCACTAAGCGGCCGGCCAATAGAAGCGGAGGGGCGGAGATGAGTGGGACATAACATCTCACCCACCTTCTTCCTTCTGCATTGTCGGTGGAGGCAGGTAAGGAGATGTTTGTCGTTCCTGCGGTTTCACACACAGCGATGTGTGTTGCTGCAGGAACGACAAACAGCATCGTATCTGCAGCAGTAACGACATTATGGAAATGAACGACGTGACACAGATCAGCGATTTTTTACTCTTCTGTGCTAGTCCATTGTCGCACCTAGGATTTACACGTTGCGATGTCGCTACCGGCGCCAGATGTGCGTCACTAACGACGTGACCCCGACAAAATATCGGCAGCGATGTCACAACGTGTAAAGCCCGCCTAAGATGCTGAAGGCACAGATTAGTGCAGGAATACCACAAGTGCCATTAGAATAGTATCTTTAAGGTCATAGTCCCATTTCACAAAATATTGCATTTTTCCGCATGTTTTGTGTGTCTACACCAAAATTTAAGATGGCATTATGCATTTTCCTTTTTAATTGCGTTAATTTTGGGATCATATTTGAGGCAGTATTTTTAATGTGATTTTAATGAAGAAACACTGAATTTATATGCATAGAAACTCAATTGTGATTTTAAGTGTATTTTTTCAGACTCCATACAGAAGTCGATGAAGAAAAAAAACACCACAAAATGTACAATTCTGCGGTTGTTAAATACACAGTTGACATGAGCTTTCATTAAATCAAATCCGCTTTGCTTAAACTGGTTAAGCCCTCCTGCACATGTCCCTGTCTCCGGTAAGTGTTGTTTCCATTTTTATCACGGATACCACATTATACACGTACCCATTATATCCTACAGTGATCTTCATGTGCCTATGTTTTCACTTCAATCATATGGAGACTAGAGATGAGCGAACCGGTCCCGGTTCGGCTCGAGGCGGTTCGCCGAACGGGGGGTCTGGCTCGAGTTCGGCTCGTCGAACGTTCGACGAACCGAACTCGAGCCCATAGGAAACAATGGCAGGCAATCACAAACACAGTAAAACACCTAGAAAACACCCTCAAAGGTGTCCAAAAGGTGACAAACAACTCACAACACAACACAAACACATGGGAAAGTGACAAGGACATGTACTCATGCGAAAACAAAACAGCTGGACAAGGAAAAAGAGGAGGACACACAGATATAGGCATGGCACGCCCTTCTAAAGTCATGTAAAACACCGCAAGGTGACTCCAAGCGGAGTCTCCCTTTTTTCCAAAAATTGGGCCCCACACACCCACCCCTTCAGTGGCAGCAGTTGTGCCCCAGTTGTACACTTCACAGCTAGATTTGCATCAAGCACATTCAAAAATACGCCATTCTTATCCGTCCCCAGGATGACACCGGGGTAGGTAGCAAAGTCTTTCCTGATCCCAGCTCTGTTCATCTTGGCTTCTTTTAAAAACACAGCAAGCAAGGGTTACTCCAAGCGGAGTCTCCCTTTTTTCCAAAAATTGGGCCCCACACACACCCACCCCTTCAGTGGCAGCACTTGGGCCCCAGTTGTACACTTCACAGCTAGATTTGCATCAAGCACATTCAAAAATACGCTATTCTTAACCGTCCCCAGGATGACACCGGGGTAGGTAGCAAAGTCTTTCCTGATCCCAGCTCTGTTCATCTTGGCTTCTTTTAAAAACACAGCAAGCAAGGGTTACTCCAAGCGGAGTCTCCCTTTTTTCCAAAAATTGGGCCACACAGACACCCACCCCATCAGTGGCAGCACTTGGGCCCTAGTTGCAAACAGGATGTTTTGATTTGCATCAAGCACATTCAAAAATACGCTATTCTTAGCCGTCCACAGGATGACACCGGGGTAGGTAGCAAAGTCTTTCCTGATCCCAGCTCTGTTCATCTTGGCTTCTTTTAAAAACACAGCAAGCAAGGGTTACTCCAAGCGGAGTCTCCCTTTTTTCCAAAAATTGGGCCACACAGACACCCACCCCATCAGTGGCAGCACTTGGGCCCTAGTTGCAAACAGGATGTTTTGATTTGCATCAAGCACATTCAAAAATACGCTATTCTTAGCCGTCCCCAGGATGACACCGGGGTAGGTAGCAAAGTCTTTGCTGACCCATGACTTGTTCATCTTGGCTTCTTTTAAAAACAATGTAAGCAAGGGTTACTCCAAGCGGAGTCTCCCTTTTTTCCAAAAATTGGGCCACACAGACACCCACCCCATCAGTGGCAGCACTTGGGCCCTAGTTGCAAACAGGATGTTTTGATTTGCATCAAGCACATTCAAAAATACGCTATTCTTAGCCGTCCCCAGGATGACACCGGGGTAGGTAGCAAAGTCTTTGCTGACCCATGACTTGTTCATCTTGGCTTCTTTTAAAAACAATGTAAGCAAGGGTTACTCCAAGCGGAGTCTCCCTTTTTTCCAAAAATTGGGCCACACAGACACCCACCCCATCAGTGGCAGCACTTGGGCCCTAGTTGCAAACAGGATGTTTTGATTTGCATCAAGCACATTCAAAAATACGCTATTCTTAGCCGTCCACAGGATGACACCGGGGTAGGTAGCAAAGTCTTTCCTGATCCCAGCTCTGTTCATCTTGGCTTCTTTTAAAAACACAGCAAGCAAGGGTTACTCCAAGCGGAGTCTCCCTTTTTTCCAAAAATTGGGCCACACAGACACCCACCCCATCAGTGGCAGCACTTGGGCCCTAGTTGCAAACAGGATGTTTTGATTTGCATCAAGCACATTCAAAAATACGCTATTCTTAGCCGTCCCCAGGATGACACTGGGGTAGGTAGCAAAGTCTTTGCTGACCCATGACTTGTTCATCTTGGCTTCTTTTAAAAACAATGTAAGCAAGGGTTACTCCAAGCGGAGTCTCCCTTTTTTCCAAAAATTGGGCCACACAGACACCCACCCCATCAGTGGCAGCACTTGGGCCCTAGTTGCAAACAGGATGTTTTGATTTGCATCAAGCACATTCAAAAATACGCTATTCTTAGCCGTCCACAGGATGACACCGGGGTAGGTAGCAAAGTCTTTCCTGATCCCAGCTCTGTTCATCTTGGCTTCTTTTAAAAACACAGCAAGCAAGGGTTACTCCAAGCGGAGTCTCCCTTTTTTCCAAAAATTGGGCCACACAGACACCCACCCCATCAGTGGCAGCACTTGGGCCCTAGTTGCAAACAGGATGTTTTGATTTGCATCAAGCACATTCAAAAATACGCTATTCTTAGCCGTCCCCAGGATGACACCGGGGTAGGTAGCAAAGTCTTTCCTGATCCCAGCTCTGTTCATCTTGGCTTCTTTTAAAAACACAGCAAGCAAGGGTTACTCCAAGCGGAGTCTCCCTTTTTTCCAAAAATTGGGCCACACAGACACCCACCCCATCAGTGGCAGCACTTGGGCCCTAGTTGCAAACAGGATGTTTTGATTTGCATCAAGCACATTCAAAAATACGCTATTCTTAGCCGTCCACAGGATGACACCGGGGTAGGTAGCAAAGTCTTTCCTGATCCCAGCTCTGTTCATCTTGGCTTCTTTTAAAAACACAGCAAGCAAGGGTTACTCCAAGCGGAGTCTCCCTTTTTTCCAAAAATTGGGCCACACAGACACCCACCCCATCAGTGGCAGCACTTGGGCCCTAGTTGCAAACAGGATGTTTTGATTTGCATCAAGCACATTCAAAAATACGCTATTCTTAGCCGTCCCCAGGATGACACTGGGGTAGGTAGCAAAGTCTTTGCTGACCCATGACTTGTTCATCTTGGCTTCTTTTAAAAACAATGTAAGCAAGGGTTACTCCAAGCGGAGTCTCCCTTTTTTCCAAAAATTGGGCCACACAGACACCCACCCCATCAGTGGCAGCACTTGGGCCCTAGTTGCAAACAGGATGTTTTGATTTGCATCAAGCACATTCAAAAATACGCTATTCTTAGCCGTCCCCAGGATGACACCGGGGTAGGTAGCAAAGTCTTTGCTGACCCATGACTTGTTCATCTTGGCTTCTTTTAAAAACAATGTAAGCAAGGGTTACTCCAAGCGGAGTCTCCCTTTTTTCCAAAAATTGGGCCACACAGACACCCACCCCATCAGTGGCAGCACTTGGGCCCTAGTTGCAAACAGGATGTTTTGATTTGCATCAAGCACATTCAAAAATACGCTATTCTTAGCCGTCCCCAGGATGACACTGGGGTAGGTAGCAAAGTCTTTGCTGACCCATGACTTGTTCATCTTGGCTTCTTTTAAAAACAATGTAAGCAAGGGTTACTCCAAGCGGAGTCTCCCTTTTTTCCAAAAATTGGGCCACACAGACACCCACCCCATCAGTGGCAGCACTTGGGCCCTAGTTGCAAACAGGATGTTTTGATTTGCATCAAGCACATTCAAAAATACGCTATTCTTAGCCGTCCCCAGGATGACACCGGGGTAGGTAGCAAAGTCTTTGCTGACCCATGACTTGTTCATCTTGGCTTCTTTTAAAAACAATGTAAGCAAGGGTTACTCCAAGCGGAGTCTCCCTTTTTTCCAAAAATTGGGCCACACAGACACCCACCCCATCAGTGGCAGCACTTGGGCCCTAGTTGCAAACAGGATGTTTTGATTTGCATCAAGCACATTCCAAATCCACAAGCATTTACTCTCCCCAGGATGACACAGGGGTAGTAAATTCCTTCTGGATCCATGACTTGTTCATTTTGATGAACGTCAGTCTGTCCACATTGTCACTGGACAGACGCGTGCGCTTATCTGTCAGCACACACCCAGCAGCACTGAATACACGTTCAGAGACAACGCTGGCAGCTGGACACGACAAAATCTCCAAGGCGTAAGTTGCGAGCTCTGGCCATTTTTGTAGGTTTGAAGCCCAAAAGGAGCAAGGCTCCAGTTGCACAGTCATGGCATCGATGTTCATTTGGAGATACTCCTGTATCATCCTCTCCAGCCGTTGACTATGTGTCAGACTTGTTGTCTCTGGTGGCCTTGCAAAAGAGGGTCTAAAAAAATTATGAAAAGATTCCATAAAATTGCTGTTACCGGCACCAGAAAAGGTCCTACTGGTACGGGTAGACTGTTGAAGATGACGAGACCGTCCCATGTTTGTCAAGTTACAACTGGGAGATTCACTCCCTGCACCTGCACGGTTGTTTGGTGGAAAAGCCGAGCTAAGATCTAGTAACAGCTTCTGCTGATACTCCTGCATACGTGCGTCCCTTTCTATGGCTGGAATTATGTCACAAAATTTGGACTTGTACCGGGGATCTAATAGTGTGGCAATCCAGTAGTCATCATCACTTCTAATTTTGACAATACGACTGTCATGTTGGAGGTAGTGCAACAAAAAGGCACTCATGTGTCTTGCGCAGCCATGCGGACCAAGTCCATGCTGTGTTTGTGGCATAGAGGTGCTACCCGTTCTTTCTTCCTCTGACATCTGACCCCAACCTCTTTCAACTGAAATTTGACCAAGGTCTCCCTCATCCGCTGAGTCTTCCATGTCCATGGACAGTTCGTCCTCCATTTCTTCATGTTCTCCTGCACCTTGCTCAACATTTCGCCTGCTACTATGCGCCCTTGTCGATCCCTGTCCCCCATGGTCCCATGCCTGCTGCGTTGGTGATGATGAACGTCTGGACCTTGGTGATGTTGTTGTCCCTTGCGCATATGAATCCTCCTGTAGTTCCTCCCCTTCATGTTGTCCCACCCCCTGACTCCGAATAGTGTTTAGCGTGTGCTCCAGCATGTAAATGACTGGAATCGTCATGCTGATAATGGCATTGTCAGCGCTAAACATATTCGTCGCCATGTCGAAACTGTGCAGAAGGGTGCATAGGTCCTTGATCTGAGACCACTCCATCAGGGTGATCTGCCCCACCTCTGCATCTCGTTGGCCCAGGCTATACGTCATGACGTATTGCACCAGGGCTCTGCGGTGCTGCCACAGTCGCTGTAACATGTGGAGAGTTGAATTCCAGCGTGTCGCCACATCGCATTTCAGGCGATGAACCGGCAGGCCGAAAGACTTCTGGAGCGATGCAAGTCGCTCTGCTGCGGCGCTTGAACGGCGGAAGTGAGCTGACAGTTTTCGTGCCCTGTTCAGAAGGCCATCTAGGCCGGGATAGTGTGTTAAAAATTGCTGCACGACAAGGTTCAACACGTGAGCCATACAAGGTACGTGTGTCACCTTGCCCAGGCGAAGTGCCGCACCCAGGTTTGCAGCATTGTCGCACACGGCCTTACCAGGCTGCAGTTTGAGTGGAGACAACCATTTATTAAACTCGGACCGCAAAGCTGACCACAACTCCTCAGCTGTGTGACTCTTATTACCAAGACATGTCAAGCTAAAGACCGCCTGATGCCGTTGCGCTCTGCTGCCAGCATAGTAATGAGGGGTGCGTGATTCCTTCTGCGCAGTGAGAACGCTGGTGGCCTGACCAGGCAGGCTTGGGGCGGAGGTGGAGGACCCAGATGAGGTGGAGGATGCAGAAGCAGTGGCGGAACTTGGACAGACAGAGGATTGACACACAAGTCGTGGGGACGGCAAGACTTGTGCAGCAGACCCTTCACCATCTATCACCATAGTTACCCAGTGCCCAGTCAGCGACATGTAACGTCCCTGTCCATGCTTACTGGTCCAAGTATCGGTGGTGAAATGCACCCGTTCACACACAGAGTTTCTCAAGGAAGCGGTGATGTTGTGTGCGACATGCTGGTGTAGCGCGGGCACACCTTTCTTAGAGAAGTAGTGGCGACTAGGCATCTGGTACTGGGGCACAGCGACAGACATAAGGTCTCTAAAATCCTGTGTGTCCACTAGGCGGAAAGGCAGCATTTCGGTAGCCAACAGCTTACAGAGGGATAGAGTCAACCTCTTAGCTTTGTCATGGGTCGGAGGAAGTGGCCTTTTATTTGACCACATCTGAGGGACAGAGATCTGGCTGCTGTGTGTAGACGGTGTTGAGTAGGGTGTCCCTGGAAAAATGCAGGTTTGTGAGGAAAGTGCAGGCGGAGACATGATGTTGCCTTCATCCAACGTTGGTGCTATCGATGTCTGAGAGAGCTGTACACACTCACTTGTTTCCCCTTCCAAACCAACTGACGACCTTACAAGCAAACTGCCTGTTGCGGTTACAGTGGTGGAAGTTTTGCGTGGAAAAACAGGTGTGGCAGCTGTCCCCACAGTCCTAGAAGATGAAGAGCGCGCGGATGCAGTGGAAGGGGCGGGCGGTGGATGGTTCGCTCCGCTAGGCCGCATTGCAGCACGGTGAGCTTCCCACCGGGACTTATGATATTTATTCATGTGACGATTCATGGAAGAAGTTGTCAAACTGCTGAGCTTTTGACCTCTACTAAGAGAATCATGACAAATGTTACATATCACATGAGTTGGGCGATCTTTTTCGATGTGAAAAAAGGACCAGGCTAGGCAAGGCTTAGAGGCCATGCGACCTGTTGATCCACCCCGAATAATGCTCATAGGCAGAGTGGTGGCTGAGGATGCAGTTGTAGACGTGCTACCAGTGCTCCGACTCTGTCCAGGAAGGCGCAAGGTAACTTCGTCGTCGGTTGCATCCTCCTCCACCGCCTCTGTTGACCTCCTCGAGTGCCTGACTGGGGGTTGACAGTAGGTGGGATCTAGAACGTCATCATCAATTGTTGTGTTTGCACTCCCCTCCCCCTCAGACCGAGCCTCTTCTTGCCCTGACGGAATATTTAAGTTGTCATCCCAATCGGGTATCTGCGTCTCATCTTCATCAGTATGTTCCTCATTGTCTATAACCACAGGTGTTACAGTTTGTGACAAAGGGTCAACATTATGCTCAGAAACTTGGTCCTCACGGCCTGAATCTGAGTCACAAAGGTTCTGGGCATCACTGCAGACCATTTCCTGTTCTGTACTCACTGTAGCTTGGGAGCAGACCTCTGATTCCCAGGCTATAGTGTGACTGAACAGCTCTGCAGACTCAGCCATCTCAGTTCCACCATACTGTGCAGGGCTGATGGAGACTTCAGAGCTGGGAGAAATCAAGTGTGATTGGGATGACAACTCAGAGGACTGGTGTTTTTTGGATGCGGTACTTGAAGTGGCTGAGAGGGCACTTGTTGGACCACTTGAGATCCATTCAAGCATTTTCCTTTTTTGCCCATCATCTACCTTTCTTCCTGTTGTTCGTGTCCGTAAAAAAGGGAGCACATCGGATTGTCCACGGTAAGTAGTAGACATCTTACTTTTGCTGGTAGATGGTCTATCTTCAGCAGATGATAATGGAGCTTTGCCACCTTCCCCACGGACAAAACCTTTTTTGCCTTTTCCACCACGCCTCTTCCCCTTTCCACCAGCATCTGTCATTTTGCCACTCATGTTGATTGCGACAAGATTGTGGACTGAAAATGTGGTAGTAAAAATTGAGAGGTGGTGAAGATTGCAGTGGTGGTCTAGCTTTATTAACAGCAGAATAATAAAGAATAAATATCCCTGACAATGCAACTTAGTTATAATTAGTTGGAGTGTGCAACGCAGGCAGACGTGCTGCAAATGTCTTTGCACTAGTGGGACTATAGCAAAGTCCAATAGCCACGTATAGGATGCCACTAGGTACACTGAGTGTTTGCTAGTATAATGGCTTGGTTAGAATGAGTTGTAGTGTGCAACGCAGGCAGACGCGCTCTGCAAATGTCTTTGCACTAGTGGGACTATAGCAAAGTCCAATAGCCACGTATAGGATGCCACTAGGTACACTGAGTGTTTGCTAGTATAATGGCTTGGTTAGAATGAGTTGTAGTGTGCAACGCAGGCAGACGCGCTCTGCAAATGTCTTTGCACTAGTGGGACTATAGCAAAGTCCAATAGCCACGTATAGGATGCCACTAGGTACACTGAGTGTTTGCTAGTATAATGGCTTGGTTAGAATGAGTTGTAGTGTGCAACGCAGGCAGACGCGCTCTGCAAATGTCTTTGCACTAGTGGGACTATAGCAAAGTCCAATAGCCACGTATAGGATGCCACTAGGTACACTGAGTGTTTGCTAGTATAATGGCTTGGTTAGAATGAGTTGTAGTGTGCAACGCAGGCAGACGCGCTCTGCAAATGTCTTTGCACTAGTGGGACTATAGCAAAGTCCAATAGCCACGTATAGGATGCCACTAGGTACACTGAGTGTTTGCTAGTATAATGGCTTGGTTAGAATGAGTTGTAGTGTGCAACGCAGGCAGACGCGCTCTGCAAATGTCTTTGCACTAGTGGGACTATAGCAAAGTCCAATAGCCACGTATAGGATGCCACTAGGTACACTGAGTGTTTGCTAGTATAATGGCTTGGTTAGAATGAGTTGTAGTGTGCAACGCAGGCAGACGCGCTCTGCAAATGTCTTTGCACTAGTGGGACTATAGCAAAGTCCAATAGCCACGTATAGGATGCCACTAGGTACACTGAGTGTTTGCTAGTATAATGGCTTGGTTAGAATGAGTTGTAGTGTGCAACGCAGGCAGACGCGCTCTGCAAATGTCTTTGCACTAGTGGGACTATAGCAAAGTCCAATAGCCACGTATAGGATGCCACTAGGTACACTGAGTGTTTGCTACTATAATGGCTTGGTTAGAATGAGTTGTAGTGTGCAACGCAGGCAGACGCGCTCTGCAAATGTCTTTGCACTAGTGGGACTATAGCAAAGTCCAATAGCCACGTATAGGATGCCACTAGGTACACTGAGTGTTTGCTACTATAATGGCTTGGTTAGAATGAGTTGTAGTGTGCAACGCAGGCAGACGCGCTCTGCAAATGTCTTTGCACTAGTGGGACTATAGCAAAGTCCAATAGCCACGTATAGGATGCCACTAGGTACACTGAGTGTTTGCTAGTATAATGGCTTGGTTAGAATGAGTTGTAGTGTGCAACGCAGGCAGACGCGCTCTGCAAATGTCTTTGCACTAGTGGGACTATAGCAAAGTCCAATAGCCACGTATAGGATGCCACTAGGTACACTGAGTGTTTGCTAGTATAATGGCTTGGTTAGAATGAGTTGTAGTGTGCAACGCAGGCAGACGCGCTCTGCAAATGTCTTTGCACTAGTGGGACTATAGCAAAGTCCAATAGCCACGTATAGGATGCCACTAGGTACACTGAGTGTTTGCTACTATAATGGCTTGGTTAGAATGAGTTGTAGTGTGCAACGCAGGCAGACGCGCTCTGCAAATGTCTTTGCACTAGTGGGACTATAGCAAAGTCCAATAGCCACGTATAGGATGCCACTAGGTACACTGAGTGTTTGCTAGTATAATGGCTTGGTTAGAATGAGTTGTAGTGTGCAACGCAGGCAGACGCGCTCTGCAAATGTCTTTGCACTAGTGGGACTATAGCAAAGTCCAATAGCCACGTATAGGATGCCACTAGGTACACTGAGTGTTTGCTAGTATAATGGCTTGGTTAGAATGAGTTGTAGTGTGCAACGCAGGCAGACGCGCTCTGCAAATGTCTTTGCACTAGTGGGACTATAGCAAAGTCCAATAGCCACGTATAGGATGCCACTAGGTACACTGAGTGTTTGCTAGTATAATGGCTTGGTTAGAATGAGTTGTAGTGTGCAACGCAGGCAGACGCGCTCTGCAAATGTCTTTGCACTAGTGGGACTATAGCAAAGTCCAATAGCCACGTATAGGATGCCACTAGGTACACTGAGTGTTTGCTAGTATAATGGCTTAGTTATCAGTTGGAGTGTGCAGAGGACAAGAGGGTACAGTGGCAGGATTGTGGTGCTCTGGGTAGAGGAATGGAAGACTGCCTTTCTATTCCCTCCTAATGGTGAAATGCAGGTAGGAAATCCCTGACCTGGGCTACACAGACGCTGTTGCTGTTTGCAGGACCTGTCACCTATGGCTCTCTGACCCTGCCGGTTGGAGCCCTTAAAAGGACTGCTATAAAGTGCTCTCCCTAAGCTGTCTAACGCTGTGTATGCAGCGCATACAGCTGTATCGGCTATAGGACTCAGGAAGACGGAGCTGCGACAGTGATGTCTGACACCAAAGACGCAGAAGGCAGATAATGGCGTCCGTGAAGAAAATGTCCGGTTTTATAATGCAGGGACATGTGACATGCAGATCCTATCACACATGCCGTTGCTTCTCTGGCTCAAAGTCCACTTAGCTGTGTGTGTGTCTGGGATTGGCTGACATGCTGGCCCGCCCCACAAGACGCGCGCGCTTAGGGAAGGAAGACAAGAAAAAAAAAAAAAAAAAATGGCGATCGCCATTATAGAAACAGCAGTGATCTGAAGGCGCTGTTCACGCACACTATACACTGAAATGTGATAATAGTTTGATTCACAGAGTGACTTACACTATTACAGCAGAAACCAAGCTATGATTTAGCTGTTTTTTGGCTGCTAGAACCGTTCTCGAACGTTTCTAGAACTACCGAGCTTTTGCAAAAAGCTCGAGTTCTAGTTCGATCTAGAACATGCCCCAAAATCACTCGAGCCGCGAACTGGAGAACCACGAACCACGAACCGCGCTCAACTCTAATGGAGACATGTCCATTTTTTTCTGGCAGCACAAATGACAATGGCCTATACAAGTCTATGGGTCCATGAAAAGCACATATAGCACATGGCTGGCATCCGTGTGCCATCTGTGCGCTGTATGTGTAACTTTGAGTGTATAGGAGAAACTTTGTAATTTCTTTTTCTTTAACCATACTGGAAAAACATTGAGGACACCTGCATGGCACATAGATGTGAAACACTGATAACTCCATTACAAGTTTTACATGCATGTTTTATACACATGTGTTAAAGTCTAGCGCAGTGGAAGAATTGAAGCATTTATGCTATGTGAGAACATGACCCAACAGGTCTGTATTTGTACTGGGGAATAAGACTTTAAATTCTGTATCACCAAAGTAGTGTAATATAAAAAAAGAAGTTATGTACCATGCTAAAAATAATTAAAAATTAAGGTATTCATTTTAAAAATATAAATCTTAGAAATGAATATCTATTTCCCAAAATAGTATAACTGCTACATAAACTTTGTCAATGTAGATTAATTAACAATAATTATAAAAGCTAGCAGTACATGTAGCCAGGATTCAGAAATAAGGAATTTTACCTGTGAAGGATGGGTAATAAAATTCTTTTAGGCCTCATTCAAATGTCTGTCTGACACATACGTATTGTATTCTTTACTTTCACACATACCGAACATACGGTACCCATCATAATCTAGGGTGCTATTCAAAAGTTTGTGTTTTAACATAGACCGTGTCCATTATTTCCAGCAGCACGTAAGTCTATGGGTGCATAAAAAATCTGTGATCTGTGTGCCATCCGTGTACAGTATGTTTTTAACAATGAAATGTATAGAATAAACTTTACCATTTATTTAGTTATTAGCTATCCATGAAAAACCTTGGTGTCACACTGTTGTAAAAATGAACACACTGAGGACACACTGACGCAAAACACTGATGACACAGTTGCCATTTTCTTCACGTACATGTTTAGACACATATTGTGAATGAGGCCTTAGGCGGGCTTTGCACGTTGCAACATCGGTAACAATGTGTTACCGATGCTGCAGCGATAGTTCCGCCCCCGTCGCACGTTCGATATCTAGTGAAAGCTGCCGTAGCCATTATTATCGCTACGGCAGCTTTACACGCACATACCTGCCGTGCGACGTCCCACTGACCGGCGACCCGCCTCTTTCCTTAGGGGGCGGGTCGTGCGGCGTCACAGTGACGTCACACGGCAGGTGGCCAATTGAAGCGGAGGGGCGGAGATGAGCAGGATGTAAACAATCCGCCCACCTCCGTCCTTCTCATTGCAGCCGGCGGCAGGTAAGTTGAAGTTCCTCGCTCCTGCGGCTTCATACACAGCGATGTGTGCTGCCGCAGGAGCGAGGAACAACATCGTACCTGTCGCTGCACCGGCATTATGGAAATGTCGGAGGCTGCAGCGATGATACGATAACGACGCTTTTGCGCTCGTTCATCGTATCAAAAAGGATTTACACGCTGCGATATCGACTGCGACGCCGGATGTGCGTCACTTTCAATTTGACCCCACCGACATCGCACGTGCAATGTCGCAACGTGCAAAGCCGCCCTTAGTCTGTGTGCCCACATTTAATTTTTGGCAAGTTTTGGATATTGCACAATGTCTACAATATTTGTGCATCTATTACGTAAATTCAATTACTTGCAGTTTTTCATTGTGTTTTTTAGTGTTAGTTTTTATTTATGTTTTATTACCTCTTTGATACTGCAATTTGTCTTTTTTTCCTGGCATGCTTTAACTAAAGCTGCTTTGCTTTTGATATGTCCCATTATTTGGCTTTGACAAACTTTATTATTATTGACATGTGCAGAATACATGCATTTCCGCAGCAGAATTTCACTAACATTCATATGCATTTTGTATCTGTGGATTTCCAGTATCTAATGAAAAATCTTCACCTTAAACTCAGCGTACTCTCAAAAGAAAGAAATTGACATGTTGTGTGATTGGAACAGTCACCACAAGTCAATTTACGCCGAAATAAATAGAACGTATAAATTTAGGAAAAATTATATGGATATACAGATTTAAAATGGGATAATAGTCATGGGTACCAGTTAGTAATCTGTGAATCATTAATATCAAATATTGAGACAAATTAACTCTGTGAGACCAAACTTAATTATTTGTTGACTTTTTAGGATTAGCACACACAGCGAGTAATACAGAGTGAGTGGAATGCGATAAAAATCACATTCCACTCCAACCAATATTACTCTATGGGGCAGCACCCATGAGCAATTGTTTTCTCAGCCCTAATCCTACCGAGAAAATAGTCGCAGCACGCTGTGGATGTAATACAATCTTGTTTCACTAGCACCCATTGAAATCTATGGGTCGAGAGAATCATCACATTGCTCTCGCGTTACACCGGTGTAACGAGAGAGCAGTGCGATTCTCGCATCAGCCATCAATGGAGGAGATAAATCCCTCTCCTCCGCAGCGCTGGCCATCCCCTCCACAGCACCGGCCCTACCCTCTGCAACTGTGGCCTGATCACACGATCAGACCACAGTCGCATAACACTTGCACGACACTCGGCTCCCGCTGTGCTACTAGCGTGAGCAAAGTGTCATGCAAGGACTCGCACTAATCTTCGTGTGGCCGCAGCTTTAGAGTAAAACTAAGACCATTACCTGTTCTTAATGTACAGAAAAAGAGGGAAATTTTTGTTGAGATTGTTTCTACATTTTGTTCTTCTTGTTTGCCTTATTCTGTTTGTGACCCAGTACCTTTTCATCTATTGATACCAAATTTGGGAGGACAGATAAATATAGTCAGCATATTTCTCAATAGTTTAATATACACTGCATGTAGAATTATTAGGCAAATAAGTATTTTGATCACATGATACTGTTTATACATGTTGTCCTACTCCAAGCTGTATAGGCTTGAGAGCCAACTACCAATTAACCCCTTCACGACCTTTGATGGATCTATCCGTCATGGAGCATGTGAGGTTAAGCCCCGCCCCCTGCCGCCGGCAGGATGCGGCGATCCGCGCACATATCAGCTGTTTTTAAGGAAGAGGTCCGTTTGACCTATATACGTGTTGGGAGTAAACTAAAATACATTTTTATTCACCTGAATCCTGTGAATTCTGCATTACTCCCTTATTTCTCATATATCGACATTGGTTTATCCAGCCAGTGGAGCAGCAGAAGCTAAAATTTTATCAAGGCTATTCAAGTGCTGTATTTTCACAGCCTCACCAGGTGAGCGCAAAGTAATGCAATATAACCGTATGTTATTTGGTTAATGCCCTATGTGCGCTTTTTGTCAATCACTAGTCATTGATCTTTTGGTGACTCTACCACTGTTGACTTTTACGCTATATTTCTGAACAACAGACAGGTCACTTTTAACAACTTCAAAGATTGTGAACTCTAAAGCGGTTAAAAGACATGAAGCAACATCCATTCTAATTGAAACATAAGCAAAATAGTGGACAAACATTAAAAATAATTAAAAGTTAAAGAAAAAAAATCTATGTGACACGCCCGCACCGGGGCCTGGGGTGACTCGTTACCGGGACGCGGCTCTGCTCCTGGGACGCCGCAGTGGCGAGGCCCGGCTCCATGAACCCGGCGTTGTCGTTTAGGAAATAGGAAGGGGATGATGACAGTTTATTCGTGACGCCACCTGTGGTATGCTGCAAGTTAGTGCTGCCGCTGTGGGATGGGGGCTGCTGGGGCGGATGGTGACGCTGCTGAAATGGTGCAGCTCTCCACAGGTAGAGCTGAGCCCCAGGGTGGATGTAGGTAATAGTAATCAATGGCGGGGGTTGCAGGGCGGGAGGCGCATGTGAATAATGGAGGAACACAGGGATACAGTCTCAAGGTTTTTTACTCACTGTAGCAGGTTCCAAGGTGACACGACATGCCAGTGACCGCCTTTGGAGTGCTGGAGTTTCACTGTCATGGGCTCCAGCCGATCTCGGGTAGTTCAGAGATTGAGTCCGGTGCACATATTTGTTATGTGCACCTTCCCTGGTCGTCTTCCTGTGCTTGCTTCTCCCTCCTGCCTTACGCCCTCACACACAGAGCCCTGAGCCGATGCCCACAGACCTTTTGGGTGGCATGAAGCTCTATTACTTGGTCCTTTGGAGTCACCTTCCTTCGAATTTGTGTGCGCATGTGGCCTCAGTGCTTGCAGTCACTTCAGCTGCTGGTTTTACTAGCGGAGTACGTAGGTTCTTCTCCTCTAGCATAGGGACCAGTCCTCGATTTGCGGCCAAGTCCTTCCACCCGAACATTGTATGTGGAACAAGGCCACGGGAGGATGTTGCACTTCCCGTGGTCTCTAGTACCCTTTCTTTCTTGTGCCTTGGTCGTGCGGCGCCAGCTCCAGACCACAGGTCTTTCCTCCTCCACTGCTCCTTCCAACTCTCTTCTTTACTTTCTCCACATTCCACTACCCTGGCCTGGCTTTGGGTTTAAAATGCCCCTGCCATGTCTGATGAGGTGTTGCTGAGTGAGAGTGTTGTGTTTTGTGTGAATGGGTGTTGACCTCCTCCATACCCAGGATGGAATATCACCCCTCTGGATGAGGTGCAGTACCTCTGTGGCAACTGAAGCCTCAGGGGCGCCTCATATCCACCATGACGTGAGATAACTATAGGTATGCTCAGATGCAAGAATTATGGTATACACAATAAAACAGTTTAAGATGATTGAATTGTGCAATGTATTTACACTATATTGATTGTGGGTCTGAAACATGGAATACATTCTATGAGGCTAGGACATAAAAATAATAAAAACTATAGGTAAAGTGTGAGATACAGGACCAATAGCATAAAGAAATTGACATCAGGATGTTATCATTCCTTGTGTCAAAGCTGCATTTTTTTTGACACTGCCCAGTTAGTGCAGAAAATGTCTTTTTGTAAGGTCAAATCCTACTGACAATGGGAATACTTAGTAATGAGCCACAATGTTCACTAATCCCACACTCTGGTAGTTCTTCTCTATATTACAAAGAAAAACTATTATGGATAAAATGGTTTCTAATTATCAATAACTTTATGGTCACTGAGTGGATTGACTACAGTATAAGCCACCAAATTAATTAGACTATAGTAAGCCGAACACACCTATATCAGCGTCATCAGCTGACATTCAAAGTGTGTGATTTCTAAGGTGTATAGGGGCCTTAAAGGGGCAGTTAATGCTTTTTAAAGGGTTAGATTACTTGGATTGTATTTTAGACAAATGCAGCAATGGTTTAAATCCATAGGACAGCAAAATTGAAGTAATAAAGTACAATACTTTTGCAGCCATCATTTGGATTATAAAGACTTTTATTATACCCCTGCATAAAGAGGTACAAAATTAAAAGTTTTATTCTTTTAATTCTTACAGCCATTTAATGTATACCCTTCCATGCCTACTATCACTGTTTGCAGAAATATTATTACTACTAATACAGTAGTATTATATATTATACAGTGGCAAGCAAAAGTTTGTGCACCCTTGCTCCAAATCACTGTTATTGTGAAAAGTTAAGCAAGTTGAAGATGAAATGATCTCTAAAAGGCATGAAGTTAAAGGTGACAATATTCCTTTGTATTTTAGGCAATAAATAAATAATCTTTTACATTTTAAGAATTAAAAAAGGAAAATGGGCCGATGCAAAACCTTGGAGATTTGTGTGTTCGGATAACTTTGACAAAGGTTTCAGTCCATAACTAGCCTGTTAGTGTTATGGCTTGTTCACTATCATCGTTAGGAAAGCCCAGATGATGCAAATTTCCCAGCTTTATAAAAACCCAGCCTCCTCTAACCTTGTGCCAAAACAGCAGCCATAGGTTCCTCTAAGCAGCTGCCTAGCACTCTAAAAATTGTGGAGGCCCACAAAGCAGGAGAAAGCTATAAGAAGATAGCAAAGTGTTTTCAAGTTGCCCTATTGTCAGTTAGAAATGTAATTAAGAAATGGCAGATAACAGGAACAGTGGAGATTAAGATAAGGTCTGGAAGACCAAGCAAAGTTTCTGAGAGCTGCTCATAGGTTTGCTACAGTGGCAAATCAGAACCCCCACTTGACTGCAAAGATCTTCAGGAAGATTTAGTAGACTATGGAGTTGTGGTACATTGGTCAACTTTTCAGAAACACCTACAATATGGCCTTCATGGAAAAGTAATTAGAAGTAAATCTCTCCTGCATTCTAGTCATAAAATTCAGCATCAGAAGTATGCAAAAAAAAAATCTAAACAAGCCTTAATCATTTTGGAAACAAGTCCTGTGGACTGATGAATTTAAAATAGAACTCTTTGGCCACAATGACCAAAAGTATGTGTGGAGAAAAAAGGGCACAGAAATTCAGGAAAAGAATATGTCTGCAACTATTAAGCATGGGGGTGGATCATTCATGCTTTGGGGTTGTGTTGCAATGGCATGGGGAACATTTTAGGGGAAAAGGAAGAATGGATTCAATTCAATTTCAATTCAAGTACTTATGTCCCAAGCAAGAAGTTCTTGGGACATAAGTACTTGAATTGATTTTTCTGGCTAACACGGTACCACAATATTACCTTGTATTGTACATCATAATTAAATTTCAACAAATTCTTGATGCAAACTTAACACTATGTGTAAAAAAGCTGAAGTTGAAAAGAGGATGGCTTCTACAAATGGCTAATGATCCTAAACACACATTAAAATCCACAATAGACTACCTCAAAAGACGCAAGCTGAAGGATTTACAATGACCCTCACAGTCCCCTGATCTGGACATCATTAAAAATCTGTGGCTAGACCTACAAAGATAGAACTGGAAGACTTTTCCAAGGAAGAATTGATGAAAATCCCTCAAACAAGAATTGAAAGACTCTTGCTTGTCTACAAAAAGCATTTAAAAGCTGTGATACATGCCAAAGAGGGTGCTACTGGGTAATAACCATGAAAGGTGCCCAAACTTTTGCATTGTCCCATTTTAATTTTTTACTTTTTTTTTTGTTAATTTTAAAATGTAAGATGAAAATTATTTTTTTTTGCCTAAAATACAAAGGAAATGTGTGATCTTTAACTTTATGCCTTTTAGAGATCATTTCATCTTCAACTTGCTTAACTTTTCACAACAACAGTACCTTTGACCAGGGGTGCTCATACCTGTAGATACAAGAAATCCAACAGTCCAGAATTTTTAACATAAGGGGAAAAACCCTATCACTATGCATATATCCACTATAGCATACATGGCACAAAAAGGAGAAACAGGTGGATTTTGTATAGAAATATAAAAAATATTTTTTATTGTAAACACTTAAAAAATGACAGATATGACACATTTAAAAAGGCATAGAAGAAATGGACCTGCTATGCAAACAATACAGAACAGATATTGCACAAAATAGATGTAATATAACAGTAATGGCATAATCCCACATGGATTAAATCTGAACCATAGAGGATAGAATGTCTGTTTTTAAATTATAAGGCAGAAAGCCATATATATTAAATCTGAACTAGAGAGGCTAAAATGCCTGCTTTTAGATTATAAGGCAGAAAGCCATATATAAGGAAATAAACAGTCCCTGCAGGGCTAAGGTAAGCAAAATTAAATTGAGCTGGTTAACCACTGTGTCCATGTCACAAGGATATAGGTATCAAGATTTGTTTAAGGCCTAAAACACACGTCCACAAAAAAAACGTCCGTATGATACGGTCCGTTTTTCGGGTCCGTGTTCCGTTTTTTGGGGCGTTTCTCCGGTATGTATGGCATCTGTGTGATGGCGTATGCGAGCCGTGTGTGTGTGTGGAATGTCCGTGTTGACATAAAATACGTACGTGTGCTGTCCGAGTGCTGTCCGTTTTTAAAGGCCTGCATTCTTACCCAATTAACGATTTTAATCATTCATCATGAGATCCTGGTGTTGTTGTTTGCTTTCAAATGACCTGATAGATTGGTAACAAGTGTTTCAAATTTTGTGATGAAAAACGGACACGGACGATACGTGCTGAACACGGACATACTCCATGTGCGGTCTGTGCAGGCACGGACCCATAGACTAAAGCGGGTCCGTGCCTGCGTGCTGCCGGCAAAAAACGGACATGTCGTCCGTGTAGAAAAGCGCACACACGTACTTACGACATGGACACACGTTCCGTGTGATTTTACGTGCATGTGCCATCTACCATTGAATAACAGGGGTCTCCGTGTGTATGTGTCTCCAGTACGTGCAAATACGTACTGCACACGTACAAAAAAAATGGATGTGTGTTGTGGGTCTAAGAGATTAAACAGTTAAATAACACATACATACATGGTTAAACAGCTCAAAAAGTATATACCTGCAGGTGGACGGCAAGAAACCACTCAACGCGCGTTTCACGTGTCTTAGTCCTCGCTTTGTCAAGGGGGATACTCATTGGTGATCTGAAAGGACCTTTTAAACCATGGTCACTGGGCATGCGCACCAGCATAGAAAGACATCAGGGGAGCAAAGGAGGGAAATTCAAGGCGGCTTGCAGGCGCGCTCTCCCAAAGGAGCAGGAACTAGAAGGTAAATACAAAGGTTCAAGCTATGCAGCAACAATAATCATTACAAATTACATTTTGTGTAATGTCTGTTCTATATTGTTTGCATAGCCGATCCATTCCTTCTATGCCTTTTGAAATGTGTCATATCTATGTCATTTTTTAAGTGTTTGCAATAAAAATTATTTTTATATTTCTATACAAAATCACCCTGTATCTCTTCTTTGTGCCGTGCTCATACCTTTGCATGCCACTGTACATTGGTATGACTATGAAATATTTAAATCACATTAAGAAAATGCTTTAAATATTCTATTGCTTTTATTCCTTCTTATAAAAGGGCAAATATGGTAGCAAGAACATATTAGTATTAGTGCGTTTTATATGCAGCTCCTCAATGTAACAACAAACCAAGGGTGTTGTTTAACTAAAGTTTAGGATATAGGGCAATAAGTTGGATAACAGATGACTATGAATATTTAATTCAATATATAAAAGAGATATCAGCCTGTTTCTCAATAATATCTGCTCTGGTGTATATTTATTTTAGCATTCTTAAAGCGATTGAATATTATTTTTGGAATTTTTATCTGTAGGGAAACCATAAAGTGACAATATTCCAGTCTGGAAATTATTCTTGCTGAAAACAGTAGCGGAGTATGACAAAGAAGCAATGTCTAATTAGTCTACATTTTTCAAAGAATGATTGCCTGTCATCTTGTTAAGCCATTTTTCTGAAAGTACATTTCCCAAGGCTTCGAACGACACTTCAGGTATACACTCATGTGGATCCTTCATAATATACATTTTCGGAAAAGCTCTTTTGCTTCCTATTGTTCTACACAGAAATGTATTTTATACACCCGTGGGTTTCAAACACAGAGCATAACATTAAATTACATATATAAAAGGTTTTCCAGGTCGTGTACTGTACAATGTAGTGCAAACAGTTTTAGGGAGCAGGTATTAAATAAATCAAACATCGGAATCTGGAACGTCAGCCTTATCAGAACTATTGAGCTAGCTGGGGTTACAGAAAATTTCAATATTAATATCATCAATAAAGCAAAGATGATGATTTTTTTAGATCTCTATTTTCATTTCTGCTTAGAACAATAATTTATTCATTATTCCACTCAACAGGGATTATAGCGGAGTAAAACTTTCACTCTGTTGTCATGGAGCCGAAGGCGGCATTTGGAACCGTGAAGTGGGATTCAATAAATATTAGTATCTGTAGCAACGCTCGTAGGAGATATTTTCAAGTATCTCATTACTACTACTACTGCCGACTAATTTTAAGAGCAATTAGACACAAGGGAAAAACCCAAATTAAATTTGTGGTAAACAACTATTATAATAAATGTTGTCCACTAGTTCATCTACCTAATGTTCTAATTGGTGTATGGACCAAAAGGCTACAGTATAAATCTAACAGTTTGCGTGTAAAATGGAAAAGTACTTTATATTTACTTGTTCTAAGTGATACTTATGGAAAACAAATTAAGCCGAGCATACTAGAATTAATAATACAATAAATAAAGTGAAATAAACATGAGACCCTCAAGAACAATAAAGCTCTTAGATCATTTTTTTAAACACAAATACAATACATAAGTGTTAGAGATGGGAAATTTTACGCAAGAGATAATGCATTCTAGTTGAATTTTACAAATATCGATAATCTTTAACTGGCCACCATTTTGTTGAATCTTACAGGGCTGGCAAAAAGTTAAAAGAAAAAGCTAATAACTCCCTGCTTACCTGTCCAGCGCCCCTGCTGCTCACTGTCCACCAGCCAGTTCTCCTTGCTTCTTCTTTCCACTGTCTTGCTCCACATCTCCAGTGCCTTAACTCTAGGAACAACCAGGCCTCAGAGATCACCAACCGGCGTAAGGTCACGACATATCTCATAACGTTACAATGTACACCCTGTCGGCACAGCACACAGAAATGTCCGAGGCTTGCTGCCAGTTTAAAGTGAAGTCAGTGTACCGCCCTGAGAGGGGCCCGGCCGCTTCCTCCGCTTGCTTGGGCCGAGCCTCTCGAGGTCCGGGCTCAGGTTGTCGGTGGCACGAGCGCCTCCGGACCGGGGGGCCACGTTACTCTTGTTAAGGGGAGTAGGCGGTGGGAGGATGGTGGTGGTCTAACGGGTCGTGACTCCACCCACGGGTCGTGGTGACGGGAGAAGCACCACCGCTGCGGCTGAAGTAATGGCGGGCTCGTCCGGGATCGGTGTTGCGGCCGCAGCCAAGATGTTAGCCCCTCTGTGGGTAGGGGCGGGGCCCGGTGGGGGACGGTTAGGGTTGGTGGTTGTTGTAGTCGGGGTGCAGGGCACCGTGCCGCGGTGTAGTGTGTCATGCCCGGATGGCACTGGTGTACTCACGATTAATTCCCACTGAGTCACTGGTAAACCAAAGTTCGGTAGTGGTCGGTCCCCGCGGCCAGCTGCTGATGTCCCCTGTGGGGTTGATGGTGGCCCCTATTCCCGTGTACCTCTGGATGTTTGTGTTTCGGCTCCCCCTGCTTCAGCAGTGGTAGCCCGCTCCCCGGCGTTGAGCTGCCGGAGGAGCCGGAGGTTGCCCGCAGGCGCTGGCCCGTCGGGTGCTTGGCCCTTGGTGGTGGCGCTCACCCGGTCTCGGTGGGCTTTTGCCTTCTTTCAGGACTTTGGTTGTGGATGAACCCCTGAGGTCCAGCCAGCAATCAGTCAATTCGCCTACACTCAGTGGCTTCTAAGCTAGGACGGGGTCGGAGTACCCTTCTTCTGTTTGGTGCTCCGGTACACGTTTGACTTCCCGGTTCGAGACCGGCGGGCCACAACCCAGCCTGGTCCATACGGTTCCGCCGGTTGCTGTACCAGTACTCCTGCAGACGGCCACCACCGCCTGCCTGCCTGACGTTTTCCAAGGGGCCCAGGCTCCTACCCGGGTCCCTGACGGTTTCTCTCCTCTTTTACCTCCTGTCACTCTCAACTCTCTAAACTGTTCTCCTTGAACTTCCTGCCCCAGGACAGTAGTCTCCTCGGTGGGCGTGTCTTTCCGCCTGACTCCGCCCACCTGGTGTGCTCTATCTGCCCTGGGGGAGGCATCAGGTCTCCCTATCAGGTGACATGTATGTGACCTCACAGGGAATGGGGGTGTGTGTGTATGTGGCTGATGTAATTACCTGTGACCCCTGGGGTCCAGGGCGTCACATCAGTAGAGATGCAGTGTTTGACACTAGAAAGAAGTGGAACAAAGGACAGGACAGTAGGCATCAAGCAAGGGGGCAGTGGCACAGATGAGAGGAGAGGTATTAGGTTTTTTTAAATATTTCTTGCTTCTTATGTTAATTATACTTGGAGACTGAGAAGACCGCAGAGCATAATAAACAACATTCAATCCCTGGTTAATAACATTACTGCAACTTGAAAATCTGCATGATTTGGTGAATTCAAATTTTGTGGGATCTGCAAATCTCTAGTAGTTATGGATTGGTTATGGATTTGGTTTGTTTTTCATTTACACAATCCACTTAGTGCAAGATTTCTGTGTGATACCTTCTGTAGAGCCATTTTGTTTATAACCAAATATCAACTCGTGTGATATTATTATTGCACACATTTTTGGCTCTCATATGTATCTTTTTCAAATTATGCCCTATGATATGGATGTTGGGTATTTTATTGATTAACCTTAGTGCTCAAAAGCAACTTCATATATAGAACAAGAGGGTGCATCACTCCAAATCAACAATAAGAATATAGCATAAGGAGCTACGATACGAAAAAAAAAAGCAAAAAATAATAAATAGCCGGAGGAAAGACACTGCATATAAAGAAAATGTCCCACAATCAGGATAACATAATGCAGTCATAATTACTAGGGATGATCGAATACCTAAAATATTCGGCTTCGCGAATATTTGCCGAATAGGTCGCCGCTATTCGACTATTCGCGAATATTCGATGCGTAATGAAAGTCTATGGGAAACCCGAATAACAACTATTCGGGCTTCCCATAGATATACATTGCGTATCGAATATTCGCATAGCGGCGACCTCTTCGTTGGATATTCTCGAAGCCGAATATTTGAGGTATTCGATCATCCCTAATAATTACCCATAGATAATGATGGAGGCCAGCCACAGCAGTAAGGTGCAGCATTGCCTGTAGATAGGGGAATGAAGCCCTGGGGATAGGATATAAGAGAGTGCTGTCAACACTAAATTTCTGTCCCAGAGACCAAGTAAGCCCCACATGTATCGCTAATGTGACGCCCCGGACTAGCTAGACACACGTAACTACGGAACGGACACACGTTCCGTTCCAAAATATTTATGTGTGTCCAAACCATTAGGAATACCTAGGTCCACGTGTGCCCGTGTCTCCAGTATGTGAGAAAACTGTCAAACACGTACCGGAGGCACGAACGTGTGACAGAGGCCTAAGGTGGTATACAGTTGTAAGATTTCCTAGCTTAGCTTCTTTTACCTTAAGTACTTAGCAGATTGACATGTTTTTATGTTTCCTCAGATATGCCTCGTTCTTGCATTACCAAAGCGCATAGATTTTGCTACATAAGTGGAGAAGTCACTTTTGCATCACACAGGCAAAACTTACCTACCATAAGGAAAGCCTACAGCCTAGAGTTGAGGACAAGAGTTGGGCTCCATACATATGCTGCATGACATCTTACTCAGTGGTTGCATGGGAAGAGGCAATCTATGCCTTTTGCAGTTCCAATGATTGGAAGAGAGCTGACCGATCACACTACCAATTGCTATTTCTGCATAGTGCCCCCCATTAGCAAAGGAGTTTCAAGGAAACAGTATCCAAACATTCCATCTTCAATATGCCCAGTACTAACATGTAGTAGAACTGTTGGTTCCAAAAGCATAAAAAATATTTTCAGTAAAGTCAAGTGAGCAAGAAGAGGCCACTTCATGCCTCTCAATACCTTGACTTTCTGTTAACCTCAACTGAACCACACGTTATAACTAGTGGTTTGCTAAACCAGCACAAGGGACGAAAAAAAAAATTGGCAAGCGAACTTGACGCTGAACTTAACCCCTAACAACAAATCCCATACACGTCAATGAGGATGATACGTTCGGGGCTGTAACATTCCTGTAAAGTGGCCGTATTAAGTGCTAGGGAGCTGTGGTGGAAGTTAAATGGTAATAAGACTAGGATGGTTATATATACCGTGCTTCCCGGTGTTTCCCAAAGGATCATGCTGCAGTCAGACTCTCTTCCGGGCCCACTAATTAAGGTTCATGAATATTCACTGCTTCCCTTGCCCACCCTCTGTGCCAAACTTCTAAACACGCCCCCCACCATATGTCTGCATCTGTGATAAGTTGCAGTCAGTTTGATGTATACTAATGTAAAAATAAATACATTTTAAAATATGAAGTAGATTCTTGCCATATTTTGATAGCCAGAGAAGGTAAAGCACCCATCTCTGAGCTTTACCATGGCTGGATATCAAAATAGGAGGGAAAAGAAAGATGTAGGGCCTCCTCTATTTTTTTATATCTAGCCACAGTAAAACAGACAGGTGGGATGATATTCTCAGGCTGGCAAGACCCATGGTTATTGGCCCCCCCAGCCTGTAAATTCTAGACCGCTGCTGCCCACAATTGTTGAATCCATTAGATGCAACATTTCCAGGCTTTACCTGGCTCATCCTAATTTCCCTGGTGTGGTGGTAATCAGGGTAATATATGTAGCTAGTGACAGCTCACAGCGGTCACTAAGCTCTAAATTAGTAATGACAGGTGTCTATGAAACCCCCCATTACTAATCTTGTAAGTGAAAAGAAATAAAACACAAACACCGAAAAAAATCATTTATTTCAAATAAAATACACACACCCTCTTTCATCCCTTTATTAACCCCCCAAACACCCTTGAAGATCCGATGTAATCCATACGAGGTCCCACAATGATCCCGGCACTACTACATCCACAGCTAGCAGAGAGGGGAAACACATTCACTCTCCACAGGCTCTGGTAAACACTGACAGTAACAATGGGGGACTTGGGGGACCTGGCTGTGAGCAGGTGACGTCACTCAGTTCACTAGAGTTCACATTATGCCTTCTGCCTTTTAAAATTAGAGGATGTCCAGTATTCTATCAGCTCAAAGTTGTCTGCAATCACTGGTACCCAGCTGAACTCATCTACTGTTCATGGATGTCTGGCTAGTAGTAGTCTTCATGGAATAAATAATGGACAAAAACCATATATGCAAGTAAAGCCTGAAAAGGTCTGAACATAGGAGATTTCCTCACAATCTGATATATTTGGACCGCTACTCCAGGGAAGAGTGGACAAAGATTACGAGATTTGTGATGCTGATAGACTTCTACACAAAAGACTAAATGGTGTCATAAATTCAAAAGGAACTTCAACATAGTATTAGTATAATGGTGTGAATATTTATGTAACTACATTATTTATTTTTGTTCTTTCTTTTTCTTTTTCCATGTGAAAAGATATCAGTTTATTTTTCAGTTGAATTGTACAGATTATGGGGGAAACTAAAGAAGGAAAAAGTTCTGAATTCAAGACAGGCTGTCCTCTTTCCATTTTGCTGTTCGCAGCAGCAGTTGAACCTCTGGCGGCCATGCTCCGCACCTCTAGTGCTGTGAAAGGCTTTGAGATCAGCAGCTTGGAGCATAAGTTATCCCTCTATACGGATGATCCGTTGCCGCATTTGCGAGAGGTGGGGACAACCCTGGGTCCAGCTGTTAATATTATTAGAGAATTTGGGAAACAGTCAGGGGGGCTTTTAATACATTGGGAAAAATCGTCTCTGCTCCCTATAGACCCGCTCAGATTTCATCTCATTGCTTTGGGGTTACGGATCTTGACGGTGGATAGGTTTCAATATCTTGGGATAGTGGTTCGCACCTGACCATGGGATTACTATGCTTTGAATTTGGAACCCATGTTGCTCAAATTTAGAAGTAAGATAGATGCCTGGTGCCAACTCCTGCTGTCCCTTACTGGTGCTGATGCCCAAACTTCTGTATCGCCTTCACAACGCCCCGATTTGGATACACTGGAATTTTTTTCCGTAAAATTAACAACCTGTTTCGGGAGCTATTGTGGAAAAAACAACAACCCAGGATTCGTCTTGAGACATTGCAGAGGGGAAAGGATGAGGGGGGTCTTGCAGTCCCTAACCCGTGGATATCTTATATCGCAGCGCAGTTACCCCATTTCAAGGGATGGGGAAAGGATGACGCATATGACAGTGGGGGTGAATTGCTAAAGAGCCTTACAGGATGGAGACACCCGGTGGCCTTTCTGGAAGCAGGATGTACCCCCAAAAATAGGTCATTACACCCGACGCTAGCACTGCTATACAAGGTGTGGGATAGAGAGAAGCAGTTACTGGGAATAATAGGAACAACAGAATACTGCCCCTTATGGCATAATCCTGAACTGCTAGAGTTGCAGAAGCTTTCTGGCTGGAGAGTGTGGGTGGATAGTTGGGTCTACTGGGTGTCCCAGATATTACAAAATAATGTAGTGAAGAGTTTTGATCAGCTTCAGGCTGAATTTGGGATGCCACATGGTTCTTTCTATCAGTACCTACAACTTCGTCATGCCTACAAGACACAGACACGACATGTAGAGATTAGAATGGAGTGGAGTCATGTTCTCTTGGACCTGCTGACATCTGAGCGCTAACATGGTGTTATTTCTAGGTTGTACACAGCACTGCTGCCTAGATATCTTGACAAATCTCCTGTGCAGGTAAGAAAGTGGGAGGGAGACCTGGGCCCTATGATGGATGAGCAGTGGTGTGAGATTTTGTCACAGACTCCAACTCTTAAGCTGGTGTCACACATAACGACGACGACAACGGCGTCGCTGCTACGTCACCATTTTCTGTGACGTTGCAGCGACGTCCCGTCGCTGTCGCTGTGTGTGACATCCAGCAACGACCTGGCCCCTGCTGTGAGGTCGCCGGTCGTTGCTGAATGTCCAGCTTCATTTTTTGGTCGTCACTCTCCCGCTGTGACACACACATCGCTGTGTGTGACAGCGAGAGAGCGACGAAATGAAGCGATCAGGAGCCGGCACTGGCAGCTGCGGTAAGCTGTAACCAGCGTAAACATCGGGTAACCAAGGGAAGACCTTTCCCTGGTTACCCGATGTTTACGCTGGTTACCAGCCTCCGCTCTTGCTGCCAGCGCCGGCTCCTGCTCTGTGACATGTGGCTGCAGTATGCATCGGGTAATTAACCCGATGCATACTGTAGCAAGGAGAGCAAGGAGCCAGCGCTAAGCAGTGCGCGCGGCTCCCTGTTCTCTGCACTGTGACATGTAGCTGCAGCACACATCGGGTTAATTAACCCGATGTGTGCTGCAGGAGAGCAAGGAGCCAGCACTAAGCGCGGCTCCCTGCTCTCTGAACTGTGACATGTAGCAGCAGCACACATCGGGTTAATTAACCCGATGTGTGCTGCAGGAGAGCAAGGAGCCAGCGCTAAGCGCGGCTCCCTGCTCTCTGAACATGTAGCACAGCGACCTTATGATCGCTGCTTCTGCTGTGTTTGACAGCTAAGCAGCGATCATAACAGCGACTTACAAGGTCGCTGTTACGTCACCGAAAATGGTGACGTAACAGCGACGTCGTTGTCGCTGTCGTTTAGTGTGACACCAGCTTTACTGTGTCTGAAAACCGACTGTCACAATTATTCTTACTACATGCATAGCCTATTGCATAAGATCGAGATCAGGACAGATGATCTCTGCTCTGGATGCAAGCTTGAGAATGCTGATTTGCTGCATATGATGTGGTCATGTGGGAATATTGAGGAATACTGGAGGGCAGTATTAAACTTAGTAGAACAAGTATTTAAAATATGACTGCAACCTAGGCCTGTCACGTGTATTCTCAGATATCTAGAGGACGGGGCAGACCTGAGCTGATTGGCAATAATCGGCATTACACGGCTGTTCTATCATGCTAGGAAACTGTTGGCCTACCAATGGTTGGACTCTGCTCCTCCGGCCCTGGGAGACCTTAGGGAGAGGGTTAATAATATACATCGGCTGGAGAGGGGAGTGTATCTTAAACGAAATGCGCTCAAAAAATTCTTTAAAATCTGGGGGGGCGTGGCTGAATATGCCGGGTCTTCCCTCCCCAACATTGTTGCAGGATACCATGGGAGATCAGGTCCTTATCACTGGTTAACTACTTCCGATCTAGGGTGTTCTTTTATATAATTCTGATTTACATATAGTGGGTGGGGAATGATGTGACAAGGTTCGGTAGAGAGGAGTATGCTAAAGTGAATAATTTATTCTGTGACGTGTATTGATGGTGGGTGTGGGCTACAGGTGCACTGTTTATGTTATTCCATTTTATTGAATAGAACCAATGTTATTCTGGCAACCGGAGACTGTCTTATCCCTTTTCCCGAATTATTACATATACCATGTGTTTTTTGTTGATCAATAATAATAATAATAATAATAATAAAAATGAACCTGAAAAAGGTCTGAAATAATCATCTTGGTATGATTTTTTTTACATTACAAAAACCTAGACTTTTAACATGTGTGTATACTTTTTATATTCACTGTTACCCCCACAGAATCCTGATTTCAATATTGAGTCTGTCTGAGATTACATGTCGTGATACAAGGATTTGCACAAGCCGGCACCTACCACTTGTGGAGACAGATGAACTCCCGAGCCCCCTCCACCCACACTGTGACCCCAGTGTTGACACTAAGTATATGGACACTTTGGGTGTATTTTTTAATTAAATGCATGTATTTTTGGCTATTTTGAGTACTAAGATGGTAGCAATGGGGACCTTTAGGCTATGTGTCCACGGGAGAATGTAGATGCGGATTTTTCTGCATCAAAATCCGCAGCTTTCCGCAAAATCCGCACCTTTTCAAAGGTGTGGATTTGCCGCGGATTTTTTTCTTTTTCCCCAATTTTAAAGCCAAAATCCGGATGAAAATCCGCAACAATAATTGACATGTTGCAGATTTTTCCGGACCAAAATCCACACGAAAAATCCGCAGCGTGGGCACAGCATTTCCAAAATGCCATAGAAATGGCTGGGAAGTACCTGTGCTGCAGATTTTCGGGAAATCCGCGGCTTTTCCGCGAGAAATCCGCGGCAAAATCCGCGCATTTTCCGCAGCGTGGGCACATAGCATTAGACTGCCAAAGCTACCTACCATTTCAGCTCATTCCCTCCCCCCCCCCCACACACACACACTTAAATGTCATGAGGTATAAATACTTTCTCAAGGCACTGTATACTGTGTATTGTGGCTGTTGAGGCTAAATAGTCCAGAATTTCTAATAGAGCCCTAATGAAAAAATAAAATCTGTATATCCAAAACTACATGCATTTAAGTAAAAAAGAAAGCTCCACAGGTATCCATATAATAGTTTTAAGATTGAATGAAGACAAAAGTGGATCGAGTTGAACATGTAGCTTAATGTAAATTGTGTCATGCGTCTTTTATAAATAATGTAATTATGTGTACTGTGAAGATAATGTGGATTGTATTGTAATATAAGTTGTAGTGTATAGTAAGAGTATATGTGGCAATAGAATGTATACGGACAAGCAAAAAGGCAACAATATTTTGAATTTGTGACTTTCAGGTTCAACATTTCACCATTCTCTACAGCTTCGATCGGCAGACTACCGTTATGTTATAGACAATTATCTTGGCTATCTCGTACATAAATTTGACTTGCCACTATTTAGCATATGATTAGTTATGCAGACTCTTGTCATGTCCCTGCATATTTACTGTTTTGCTCTTAAAAAAAACTAAATTAACATTTTTATTATTTTATTAGTATTGTGTAAATCAACCTTTGGTTTTCAACACTGCCTGAATCCTTCTGGGCATGCTCTCTCAGATCTCAAGCATGTCTCAAGAGAAATCTGATCTCAGGTCTCTGCTACACATTCCCAATGATGGTGCATACTGGTTAACTCTCTTGTGCTGAGACTCACAGGATTGAAAAGAGGAAAATCAACCTAGTGGCAACTGAGACTGTGTCTGAATATGCCTTGTATAATTGAAATGCACTGGAAGATATGTGCACCCAAACTAGTGTGTAAATTTGATGCTAAAAGTGGACCGTTGAGTACAGTACTGTTGTTTATAACAAACTGGTGGTCTCCATGCACAAATGAATCATCATCCAGTCCCAGCCAGAAGACATCACCAGCAATACGGTATGTCCCCTGCACAAGTTCACAGCCTATATGACACAAGTCCACATACCCAGCCAGGACCAGCTCTTACATGTAGCATGCCATGGCGTCAGATTCAATCCCTTGCCTACGACTATCACCCCGCAACTTTCTGCATACTCGCCCTTCAGCATCCTCATCTTGTTATCCACACTGCTCTGTCGGTCTCGAGCAGTTTGTGACCTACCGGCTGCTCCAGTGTTTCATGGAGTGAGACAGAGGTTACAACTTAACACAAGTCTATGAGAGCCTTGTTCTTGCTTTCATAAACTTGTATTGAGCACGTGTGACGTAACTTCTGACTTCCGGCCAGTCAGAAGTTATTGGCACAAGATGACACCGCAGGACTGGAGCGATGCAGAAAGAATCTGAAGCCACCGGAGGTTGAGTATAAGAATGTGGACAGGTGACTTAGATTTAAAGCACCACTCCAGCAGTGAAATAAAAAAAAACCGCTGGAGTGATAGTTTAAGATAAACCACTCTTTACACAAAACACTTGCAAGCTTGTTCACGCTTGCTTTTCTAGACACTGTTAAAGACACTTTATTTTCGTTAGCAGCGATATCGACTGAAAGTCACATTACTTAAAATGTACAAAGTTATGACTTATAAATTCAGGAAAACAAAGTTAGAACCCTTTTATTTATCCTCCAGGCCAAAACTGACTTGGTCATTACGGAAATAAGCTAATTTATTCTAAAGATAGTCAAAGTCACTGATAGCTACAAACAGGTTTATTCTGATATATCTTTTACCATAGCTGAATTTTGGATCTATACACATCTAACATTATTTTTTTTATACAAATAAAGCTCTAGATTATGTTAGATGTACTTATCCAACAATGATTAAAATGTAGATTATTTTTATCATAATTACACAATGCAATACAATTTTGTACAGCTGCATCCCATAAAATCATGGATGCTCTCCAGTCCGCTCCTTCCTCACTTGTTTGTTTTGTGAAATTCATTTATGACAGATATCCAAAGCTTCCTGGCATTCTGTTATGCCAATACCGACAGTAACATGGTGTACTGAAATAATAAGATTATCTAGTAAACAGTCAGTGCGTGTGGTGTCAGATATAATATATTCCAGATAGGTTCTACATGAAATGAATATAAATAGGTTTAGTATTAATAAGTATATAATGTGTGGACCGACTACAGAATGCAATGTATTGGGCTGAAGAATTTGTCAGGTATAATGAACATATAAACCAGAAAATAATAAATGTGTTTTGAAATCATCTATATCTTCTGTAGCAACATTCTGCAAAATTTCACAAAAAAAGTTCAAACTATCTCTCCAGGAATGGAGACAAACTCTAGCGCAGCGCCACCTATTGGAAGTAGCGATCCTTACAAAAAAAGTTGCCAGACTCTGCACATATCTATCTCTCATATTATATATATATATATATATATATATATATATATATATAGCGAGAGAGAGAGAAGCCCATTTTCCTTCTTTCTGTAATGTTTGCAGTTAAGTAGCGATATATAAACTTGGCCTATAACCCTCTCCAATATGTGATGTACAACGAACCAACATGTTAGCTGCAGGTGCATGGAGTCGGCCCAGAAATGAATCCACTCCATGCCCAGAGTGTGATGACACCGGTCTCTAAACGCTAGCTCTGATCCTTCCTATTTAGTTCCTTAGATGCCACTGTGAAACGCTGCCAGAGGTATGTGGTAACATCCGAGGGTGAGGTCCATTCAGTTAAGCATCCCTCTCTGCATCATTATCATGAGATGCCAATATTTTTGTCATGAAAGACACAATATACAATGAGATTAATTTACTGCAGTCTATTTTTAGTCCTAAAAGACAAACAAAAATGAAATATTGTTTAAAAAAAATTAAAATAAAAGTTCAAATCACCCCTCTTTTTCCATTCTGAAAAGAAAGAAAAAAAAAAACATTAAAAAGGGCAGATTTATTATATACCCTCCAGTAAAAGTCTGTTTTTTCAAAATGTAAAACATAAATTAAATGCTGTATAAAATATAAACTGCAAAATTGTCATATTGGCTTATCTAGTTTCCCCACAGTAAAAAAAATGTAAAAAAGTGATCAGTCATATGTTTCCTGCCAGCGTTGAGACATGTGATGGTGTTTCCGCGGCAGTCCTGTTTTGCAGCTCCCACTAGCCAGTTTCCTACTCCACACTGATGAGGGGCAAATACCCCGAAACGGCTGTCTGTGGATGGATACCATGTTTGGCATAGGCGGTTTCTTTGACTGGAGACTGCCCTTCCCGTGGTTGTTCCTTCCCGGTGAAAGACCTGGCTAGTTTCCTGCCAGCGTTGAGACATGTGATGGTGTTTCCGCGGCAGTTCTGTTTTGCATATTTTTCCAGAGGGCATTGCTCTAGAATCACTGCGTTGAGAAACACGTGATGGTGTCTCCGTGGTGCTGGATGTTGATCTCCCCAAGGTCAATCATCCTTGCTTATGCAGTCATATGTGTCCCAAAGTAGTACCAATTAAAACTGCTGCTCACCAAGCAGAAAAAAAACCTCCATACACATCCATCCATTAAAAAAATAAAAATACAAATAAAAAAAATCTAAGAAAATTGTACACAAACTAATTATTATTATTATTATTTTTACACCAGCAAAATAGCCATGGCAACTGAGTGGAAACGTGCCCCACTTACTAGCATTTGATTTCTTCTTGTATCAAAAGCATTTTGTATATTCTGTTTCTCCAGGAAAAGGTCCAACCATCTCATTACTTGTACTAACACTATTTTACTCTGATACAAAAACATTTCAAATTATGTAGTCTGGAGTCTTTATAATAGTCATTACCTTCATTGCAATCCTGTCTTTGATTATACTAAACAAAAAACCTTCAGCTATTGTAAAGGTGGTTTGGAAGAACACTCTTGTTGTCTAATATATACGACAATCATAAGTTTTATTGTAAAAAGTGCAAGATCAATCTATCTACCCTTCATTCAAATAACTAGAAATACAGACAGGGCTGAAAGTGTTGGCACCCTTGAAATTATTCCAAAAAATGATTGCAATTACACGTTTTGTCATACACGTTTATTTCTTTTGTGTGTATTGGAACAACACAAAAAAAACTGAAAAAAGATCAATTAGACTTAATTTCACATAAATCTCCAACAGTGGATGGGACAAAATTGTTGGTACCATTCCAAAATTGTTGATAAACAACTTTGTTTTAAATATGTGGTGCTCGTTTAAACTCACCTGTGTAAAATAAAAGGATTGGGCAATATTAAAATCACACCTGAAACCAGATAAAAAAGAGAAAAGTTAACTCAGTCTTTGCATGGGCCAAGGAGAAAAAGAACTGGACTATTGTCCAAGGTGTTATTTTCAGATGAAAGTAATTTTGCATTTCAAACTCGCCTGACCTAAACCCTATAGAGAATTTATGCGGCATCGTCAAGAGGAAGATGAGAGATACCAGACCCAACAATGCAGACGAGCTGAAGGCTGCTATCAAAGCAACCTGGGCTTCCATAACACCTCAGCAGTGCTACAGGCAGATCGCATCCATACCACGCCGCATTGATTCAGTAATTCATGCAAAATAAGCCCCGGCCAAGTACTGAGTGCATTTACTTACAGACTTTTCAGTAGGCCAACATTTCTGAGTTTAAAATAATTTTTTCAGTAGATCTTATATAATATTCCAATTTCCTGAGATAATGACTTTTGGGTTATAATTGGCTGTAAGCCATAATCATCAACATTAAAAGAAATAAATACTTGAAATAGATCACTGTGTGTAATGACTATATAATATATGTGAATTCATACTAAGCACTTCAAGAGACCATATTTAAATCAATATATCAATCTTTATTCACATGATTTAAAAACATAAACACTAGACAATTACGACAATTTAAAAATTCAACAAAACAGGGTGTAAGGTAGAGGGTCCACCATAATTCATTAGTTTATAGTATCACAAAATATTTAATGAAATTCTCATATGTATTTCTAAATGTCAAAAAGCACTTAAATTCATAATAGAGCTCTATTCAATTAAAATATGATCTACATGACCTCTTTTGTTTCTTAATATTCCAGATATTCATTTCATCATTACAATAAATGTAACCAATAAGAAGATACACTATATCTTTCCACTTTAGTGCCACAGAGTATTAAATTCATGCCAGAAATTCTGACAGTCTCAAGCACTTATATTCATATGTACCATATATTATCTTGTATATTTCTTATTTTCAAACATTTAGAGATTAGAATCTATACTGCATTAGTATCGCAGTGTATTACAGCCAGAGATGACATTTGCTGAAATCTATTAGATGGCAAATAGAGAATAAAATCCTACCTATTCCCATAAGAGGAATAGGGACTCCCTGACGAAGATACGTTGAAACGATCGTTGGAGTGGTGTGGGGAGGGTCCGCCTAGGTAAAGTATCTTTAATATTGATCAAAATGACTGACTGGTTTATTCCTTGCCTGAGAGGCTGTTCCTAATTCCTCTTATGGGAATAGGTAGGATTTTATTCTCTATTTGCCATCTAATAGATTTCAGCAAATGTCATCTCTGGCTGTAATACACTGCGATACTAATGCAGTATAGATTCTAATCTCTAAATGTTTGAAAATAAGAAATATACAAGATAATATATGGTACATATGAATATAAGTGCTTGAGACTGTCAGAATTTCTGGCATGAATTTAATACTCTGTGGCACTAAAGTGGAAAGATATAGTGTATCTTCTTATTGGTTACATTTATTGTAATGATGAAATGAATATCTGGAATATTAAGGAACAAAAGAGGTCATGTAGATCATATTTTAATTGAATAGAGCTCTATTATGAATTTAAGTGCTTTTTGACATTTAGAAATACATATGAGAATTTCATTAAATATTTTGTGATACTATAAACTAATGAATTATGGTGGACCCTCTACCTTACACCCTGTTTTGTTGAATTTTTAAATTGTCGTAATTGTCTAGTGTTTATGTTTTTAAATCATGTGAATAAAGATTGATATATTGATTTAAATATGGTCTCTTGAAGTGCTTAGTATGAATTCTGATTGGTAAACACTCTGGGACCACATTAGTAGTTTTGTGGATAGATGATAACTTCCTTGTGAGTAAATACTATATAATATATGTGTTTCCCTTTTTGTATTGAATTTCTGAAATAAATTAATTTTTTGATGATATTCTAATTTATTGAGATGCACTTGTATATGTTTATTCTGGAGGTAGAGTTATATCATACCTGCCTTCCTGTAAGCAGACCATCAATCAAAGGGATAAGAGCTGCCCCACACATCATGTTGAGAGGGAGATTGTAACCGCTCTGTGAATATCCTATGACTGAAAACTATTGACTACAAGGACAATATAAATTATTTGTTTCCCTTATTAAACCTACAAATGTTGGCAACAAGCCAGTAAAAAGAGCAATAACCTCAGCTGCAGTCACAAACAACAGACAAAGATCCTACAGATATGACTACTTATGTATTTAAAATGAATAATCTTTATTGTTCCCAATATAAAATATACCAAAAATATAATAAAAAGTTGTGATTGACAACATCTAAAAAACATACTAAAGAAGATACAAAATGTAAGGCGTAAAATACATCAACTGAAGTAACAAGCATTCACAATACTGTTAGATAAATATACAGAATAGAAAACACATAGCAGTACAAAAACTCAGCAATTAGTATCTGAATAAATAAGGAAATATGTAGATTATAGTATCTAGTGAAAATATCTACATCAAAAGCTGGGGTGTCACCCACAGAAATGAAGAGATAAAACACTATGCAGATATTAATAAAGAGTAGTGTATGGCAACTGGTACAAGAAGGTTAATACATAAGAACTGACTACATAGTAAGGCAAATTACAGTGAAAAGTGGTAAGCCTATGAAATTAATGTTAGTTATCAAAAGACCTCAAATTGACAGTAAGTGCTTAGTGCATTATATCCTTATGATGATATCCGACGCGCATTTCACTGTGGCTTCTTCCAGTGGATGATGAATAATGAGGTAAAAGCAAGAGTTTAAATAGTATAGGCGCTATACATGATGATTTGCACATGATGGTGATTAGTACACATCTACTAGGTCGTCAGTCACATGGACATAGGAGTGACCTGTTGAGATCCCGGATCCATACATTCCTTGACCAAAAATCTGCAAAAACACTAGTGCATGCCCTCATCATATCCCTCCTCGACTACTGCAATATCCTGCTTGCTGGCCTCCCTTCCAAAACTCTCACACCCCTACAATCTATCCTAAATTCTGCTGCCCGACTAATCCACCTGTCCCCTTGCTATTCTCCAGGCCTCTCCTCTCTGCAATCTCTTCACTGGCTTCCCATGGCCCAAAGACTCCATTTCAAAATGCTAGCCATGACTTACAAAGCCGTCCACAACCTGTCTCCTCCTTACATCTGTGACCTAGTCTCCCGTAACTTACCTACATGCAACTGCCAATCTTCATAAGATCTCCTTCTCTCCTCTCATCTTCGCACAGTCGCATACATTTCCCACGTGCCTGACCCATACTCTGGAACTCTCTGCCCCAACATATCAGACTCTGCCTACAGTGGAAACCTTCAAAAGGAACCTGAAGAACCACCTCTTCCGACACGCCTACAAGCTGCAGTAACTCTTAGTCCACTATCACTGCACGACCAAGTCTACCCTCACCTACTGTATCCTCACCCATCCCTTGTAGACTGTGAGCCCTCATGAGCAGAGTCCTCTTTCCTCCTGTACCAGTCTGTGCCTTGTTTTGTTCATGATTATTGTACTTATCTTTGTATGCCCCTTTTCACGTGTAAACACCATGAAATAAATGGCGCTATAACAACAAATAATTCTGGTTCAGTAGGCTGCACAATCATGGGGAAGACTGCTGACTTGACAGATGTCCAGAAGACAGTCATTGACACACTCCACAAGGAGGGTAAGCCACAAAAGCTCATTGCTAAAGAGGATGGCTGTTCACATAGAGCTGTATCCAAACATATTAATGGAAAGTTGAGTGGAAGGAAAAAGTGTTGTAGAAAAAGGTGCACAAGCAACCGGGTTAACCGCAGTCTTGATAGGATCATTAAGAAAAGGCCATTCAAAAATTTGGGGGAGATTCATAAGGAGTGGACTGCTGCTGGAGTCAGTGCTTCAAAAGCCACTGCACACAGATGAATCCAAGACATGGGCTACAACTGTCGCATTTCCTGTGTCAAGCCACTCATGACCAATAGACAATGCCAGAAGCGTCTTACTTGTGCCAAGGAGAAAAAAAACTGGACTGTTGCTCAAGGGTCCAAGGTGTTATTTTCAGATGAAAGTAAATTTCACAATTACTTTGGAATTTAAGATCCCAGAGTCTGGGAAAAAAGTGGAGAGGCACACAATCCTAGCTGCTTGAGGTCTAGTGTGAAGTTTCCACCAGCGATGGTTTGGGGGGCCCATGTCATCTTCTGGTGTAGCTCCATTGTGTTTTATCAAGAGAAAAGTCAATGCAGATGTCTACCAAGAAATTTTAGAGCACTTCATGCTTCCCTCTGTCAACAAGTTTTTTGCAGATTGAATTTTTATTTTCCAGCAGGTCTTGGCACCTGTCCACACTGCCAAAAGTACCAATACCTAGTTTAAAAACCAGAGTATCACTGGGCTTGATTGGTCAACAAACTCACCTGACCTAAACCCCATTGAGAATGTATGGGTTATTGTCAAGAGGAAGATGAGAGACACCAAATTCAACAATGCAGATGAGCTGAGGGTTGCTATTACAGCAACCTTGGCTTCCATAACACCTCAGCAGTGCCCCAGGCTGATTGCCTCCATGCCACACCGCATTGATGCAGTAATTCATGAAAAAGGAGCCCCGAACAAGTTTTGAGTGCATTTACTTTTCAGTAGGCTAACATTTCTGAGTTTAAAATCATTTTATCAGTTGGTTTTATATAATATTCTAATTTTCTGAGATAATGACTTTTGGGTTTTCATTGGCTGTAAGCCATAATCATCAACATTAACAAAAATAAACACTTGAAATAGATCACTCTGTTTGTAATGACTCTATATAATATATGTGTTTCCCTTTTTGTATTGAATTACTGAAATAAATTAACTTTTTGAGGATATTCTAATTTATTGAGATGCATTTGTACTATGACAGTATTAATTTTCTAGCCCCAATCGTGGAACTAAGGCCATAAGTTCACTTGATTGTTGTTGACCAACTTCAATTCAATAATATCATATATTTTGAATAAATAAACATTTTTTGTTTCAGGACCACAAATAACATCTGTGAAAGGGACACACCCTCAGAATCGGAGGTTGGGGAAAGCAAGGAGGAGGATGTGCCAGCCACATCGGGCCAAGTCGCACCACAGGAAGAAAGAGCAGATGCTGAGCAGCAACCCAGCCTTACCCTTGGACACTTCCCACAGGGCCCATCGAAGGAGAGAGGCCCTCAGCCACCCAACTCAGCGCAAGATACATAGTCAAAAAATCTCGCACCAACAATGATGATGTGGAAAAAGCGTTTTGCCAAAGCGTCATTTGCGCAAAATCTCTGAAAAAAACAGCTCCATGTGAAAGCAGCCATGATACAGCTCCTCAACTTGGGCACTCTGCCCAACGATTCCTGACCTCATTGACTAACCTGAGCCGGAGAACCGGAAATATGCTGCCCCCAGCACCTACTGCTCGTGCACCCCTGCCACCAGTCACACCACCTCCAGTAACGCCAAGCCAAGGGCATTCACCCTACCATCAAACCTGTATACCCTTCCGGCCCACAGTAGAAGCTTGGCAACAAGGCCAACACAACTAGGGTCAAGTTGGTGGAGTATTGGCACATAGCCGGCCCCAACCACATGACCCTGCATATGGGGCAAGTGAACTAGTTCCCTTAGCCCAATCCCAGCCACCACCTTTACAGCATCCTTACAACCAACGTCATCCTATATGCTCACTCCTTAACGCCCAATCCACTACAACCCCTCCATCAACTCTGCCTCCCCCTCCAGATTCCCTTGCACATATTTCCACTTTGTAGGGGATTTTTTTGGCCTTTGGGGAGTTTGTTATTGAAACAAGCTCCCTAAATGTCTGCCTGAAGTGTCATTTTATTTTTGGGTTAAGCCAAGAACCTGTTGTTTATGTTGATTGTGAAAAATAAAAACAAAAATATTTAAGTTCAATATGAGTTTTTCATAGATGCACACATGGTTATTTTCCAAAAAAAATAACAACAATGAAGGATCACAAGCAAAAATACAGCCAAAAATGACAAAACATATTTAGGCAAAATCACATGGTTGCAAAGGTATTTCTCCCTCCGGGGACGCAAAGTAATTGTTGAACATGTCCCAGACTCTGATGCCAGACGAGTCCTGACGTATCTCATCCTGTGGAGTTAGTTGCTCATTATGATGGCTAAACCAACAAAAGTATCCAAGGACAGTAGTGTATCATGTATGTGTGGCGTCCCTGAGGCTTCAGTCGCCACAGAGTATTGCACCTAAATTTGGGTGTATTGCTAAACTCAGATCCTGAGGAGGTCAGTCCCGGTTTCACCACTTACACACTCAAATATACACCAGGTTGCCCCTGTTCCCACTGGGAACTGGGCTAGGGTAGGGTAATAAAAGGGGTTGCCTACAGAGTGACATATACAGGATGCCCTCACACAGGGGCCCCAGTCACACTAGCTTAGAACCTGGGAGGGGGGAGGTGCAGCCAGCAGGGGGAGTCAGGAGCCAACACAACAGTTAGAGAGTTCTCCAGCAGGAGAGCAAGGGAGCAGTCACATCTTACAGGTGCTCCAGTGGGAAGGAGGAGAAGTTCACACAATTGCCGTGAGGAGAGTGCATCTGCTCCCCTCGGCATCGACGCCAATCAGGGCGGCAGGACCCTAGGGAAGATCATACTCCATGTTGGTTTTCCAGAATCTGCCTGGACGGGGAAAGTTTCAAGCTTCCCTGACCACACAGCACCCTAAAGCACAGTGCCATATAGGATCCAGGTCTTAGGATAATGCCAGACCCCACATCGGAACCGCGGCACCTGCATATAGGGATAAGAGTACTACTCGGAAAACTCAGGTCCCCTCGTAGCTTCAAGCCATGGGATCCACAGACAGGCATTACAAGGAGGGATGCCACCGAACACCAAACCAGACTGATCTCTAAAAGGATTCGGGTTTGACGGAGCCCATCACAGCAAGTAACCGGAATTTCCCGGGTGAGCGTCACAACACAAAGAGTGAGTAAACAACCTGGAACCGCAGCCATAGACTATGTCTCTTCATTACCGGCACCGCCGCTCCGTGCTTCGGCGCCCGCCATTACTACTCCCCTCATGATCCTCCCCAGGGCCCGCTCCACCTGTGGGGAGCATTACCATTCATAGTTGGTACTACCATCTGCCCCGGAGGACAGCAACAGCAGCGGCAGCCCATTCCCTGGCCGCATACCACAGGTGGTGTCACGACATTCACCTCATTACTACCCCATCATCCTCAGTAGAGACCACCTGAGACAAACCTCTAAAACATAAGTCTTTATTGATATTAAATATTAAAATGAGACACCATGTGTCTGACAAACATAAAGGACAAAAGACAATGTGCTCGTGAAGGGCCAGATAGAGGTAGGTAGAAAAAAAAAAGCGTGCAGGAATATACTGATAATGGATAGCTAGATGAATTCTAGGCAATCTAGGAGGGACTAGTTAGATCCTTCACTTATCCTTCCTACCTGCGGAGAGTGTTATAATGTACAGAACACCCCCCGCTCCGGGTGGCTATCCCTGGCTGTCCCTGCTCTTCCCTGGCCTATGCCCACCACCAACCAGGTGAATTGTGTGCAAAACAGAAACAAACAGAAACAATTAGATTTGTTGGTTCCTGAGCTGGACTGAATCCAATGTTCCAGTCAAATACTGTATCAGCAGCAGTTAGGATCAAGCCCCTGGGTCCACCAAGCAGGCCGGTACCCTGGGCTTCTCCCGACGCGTTTCCCCCCCTCCTAACTAAGTGGTCGGGGGTTCATCAGGGGTAAATTGCCAACAACACCTGAAAGAATGAGAAAGACAAATGGTGTAATTCAATATAGAAATTACTTTGATATCAATCTCCAAAAAAAGCCTTTACATGTGTAAGACTTACTTGGAAAAACTCCCAAGATAGTGATGTAGCAGCAGCAGAATATGCTTGCCTAATATGTCTTACTGAGGTCTCCAAAAAGCATATGTGGCTTCCTAAAACAGATAACGGCAAAGGGTCTACATAAGTTATTTATCCCCACTACTTGTACATCCCTCCTAATGTAAACCAAAATAAAAAATAAAAAGGTGGGCCAAGTCAATACACACTGAGCCTCTACCTTATTTCCTCAAAGAATGATATCTCAGCATCAATAGTGCTATTTATGATACATAGATGCAGTATATTACACCTGAAAGAAAAGAAGGGGAGGGTCATGACAGAATAACTCTCAATACGTCTGTCTCCTCCCAGTTTCCAGAGCATAAAGGCTTATAATGTCTAGAGATCGCATACCTTATTAGATCATATAGGTAACCAAGTTCCCCAGGAACTCTCAATAAATCAAAACAGCCTCTTAGCTCCTGTAAATAAATAGGAAGGGGAGACAAATCAGCAGCATAAATAGAGACAGTGTCCAAGTCTAGACACTATATGCTGCACATCCATGAGTGCATATTAACATACGTGGTAGAAATATACCTATATTTGTGTTGATAAGCCTTTTATTGATACAAGATACACAGCTTGAATCGGGGATTAGTCGGCCCTCTCCTGTATTATACAAGTTGCTGTTCTGTGATCCAAGTAGCAGTCCTGTGAAACAACACATATTACATCACCTATGTGTGGGGCGAACACATGTGACCTTACATCACCATTTAACCCCTAAATACCTGCAATGTACTGATTCCTACATGGAAACGCTGGGTCTCTGCTTTAAAATGTACAGGGCCGTGTGTGCACCTGTGAAAAGAGTATATACATAGAGCTAGCACAGGATTTCTAAATGTCTGGCAAATATCACTGGTCAATAAAGGAGTATGCAAACAAGGGAACAATTACCTACCAGAGGTATAGCACACAACACACTCAATCTGCAAGGACAAATGTCCCGAGCACTGTTTGCACTCTAATCACGCAGAGAGTGGAGTGGAGAAACGGCTGCCAGGGCTAGAGGTGGTACATCCTGAGGTATCTCCGCATGCTGTCTCGTCTGCCATTACCACAGGCATCTTTAAAGAGCCCGCGCCCGGAAGTGAAGGTGGGCAGTCCCATCCTTGCAGGACTGACAGATGAAGGGACCTATCCCCTCATTGTTCCGTGAAACCGGAAGTGCGGTATCGCTTTTTGATTGACACATCCAGCAGCGTATTGTAGCCTCTACTGCTACAGGAAATGACAGAACGGAACCAGCACCCAGTCACTATCTTAGCAAGATTGACACATGAGGGAGCCTATCCCATCAAGGTTCCGAAAAACCAGGAAGTGAGATATCATTGTAAGATTGACATGGCCAGCAGCCTATGGTATTCACCACTGCTAACACTATTCCACTGGCTAGTCCCAGATCTCCTGTACTCTTTTAATAATAAGCCCACAAGCTTCCAGTTGCTGCTCTGGCTGCCCAGATTATCCTATCACCATCCGTGAATATTCCTGCATAATATACCGCAGATATAAAGACTGGACCTATAATAAATAGTGTAGCCTATAGAATAATGAATATATTTGTCCATAACTGGCTATAATCGCCCCAGAAAGCATATTCATCAACCAGGGACATACATACCCTATCTATACACGGATCAGATTATCATGGTGAAGGACAAAAATGGACCCCTATATCAAAACTGGCCTGCCAGACCATAGAACCGTACATATGATATATATAGTTTAAAGACCTAATTACACGAAAACAGCGTCAGTCCATCGGTAGTACCCAGCATCATCTCCAGTGCACTATTCTAAATGGTGCACTCAGGTCAAGGCAATTAAGCCCCAACGCTGCATGACTATCCCCAGGTATCTCAGATTACCTGGAGATTTTAGAGGTAACCGTGCCCAATAGCTCACGCAGACATGGACATTGCCCTTTGTGAAATGCTATCGGGAATATGCTAATGAAGAACCAGGCTAAGGAGATTAGTCAATGACTAGAGTCAGGTATGAATGACCTGGCAAAGGCAAAAGATGTATAACTTTCTATCTTATATGATATACAACCAACATTTCAGATGAAACTGACAAAGCTCAAAGTTTCGTTAAGCCCACCAGGGTTAACGGAGTCTAGCAAAAAGGTCCATCTAGCCTCTCGTTGAAGAATTTTGTTATTCCAATCACCCCCCCGGAGAGGTTTGTTGACCACCTCAATCACTTGAAAAGATATTGTATTGATGTCTCCATTGTGGCAGGAGTTGACATGTCTGGCGATGGCCGTATCTCTTTTATGGCCAATATCTCCCAGATGTTCCCCAATTCTGACCCGCAGCTCCCTCTTTGTCTTACCCACATATCCCATAGGGCAGCTGCAGGTACAGAGGTAGACTACCCCCTCCGTCCTACAGTTTGCAAAGTCCTTAATTTTGAAGATTCTACCTGTTACATTATTGCGAAATTCCTTAGTTTGATTGATGCGTGGGCAATATATGCACCTACCACATCTGAATGTACCTTGGGGTTTCCGATCCAGCCATGTCCCTTGTCCCTTTGGGGCTGAGAAATGGCTGTGCGTTAGGTGATCTCTAATTGATCTACCCCTCCTAAAAGTGACACTTGCATGTGGCGAGACAAATTTTCCTATATCCGGATCAGATTTGAGAATAGGCCAGTAGCGTCTAAGCACCTCCATAATCCTGGGATTTTGGTCATCATACGTGCCTATCAATCGGGTAATCTGGTCTTCCTCCCGCTTTTTTATCGATTTCAGGAGATCTCCTCTGGTGGTAGATCTTGCATGTCTATATGCTGGTTCCAGCACATGTAGAGGATATCCTCTCTGTCGAAAACGGTTCCCCATGTCTAGCGCTTGAGATTCAAAGTCAGACAGGGACGAGCATCATCATCCTCCCCCAGCCATCTTCTGTACTCCCCGGGGCAACGGAGGCGGGCTAGGCCGCCCGTGACCGCAACAGTCGATGGCCCAGCGACGAGTAGGTTAACCGCCTACCCCGTGGGGTGGCATATAAAATTATGCAGAATAACACTCCTGGATTGCGCTATTGACATTTCAGTAAAGGGCAGAGAGATCCACTCCAACTTAGATGGCAGCAAGGTAGAGGTGGGGTACTGGTATGGGCTGGTATCATCAAAGATGAACTTGTGGGACCTTTTCAGGTTGAGGATGGAGTGAAGCTCAACTCCCAGACCTAATGCCAGTTTCTGGAAGACAACTTCTTCAAGCAGTGGTACAGGAAGAAGTCGGTATCGTTCAAGAAAAACATGATTTTCATGCAGGACAATGCTCCATCACATGCATCCAACAACTCCACAGTGTGGCTGGCCACTAAAGGTCTAAAAGATGAAAAAATAATGACATGGCCCCCTTGTTCACGTGATCTGAACCCCATAGTTAATCTGTGGTCCCTCATAAAATGTGAGATCTACAGGGAGGGAAAACAGTACACCTCTCGGAACAGTGTCTGGGAGGCTGTGGTGGCTGCTGCACGCAATGTTGATCGTAAACAGATCAAGCAACTGACAGAATCTATGGATGGTAGGCTGTTGAGTATCATCATAAAGAAAGGTGGCTATATTGGTCACTAATTTTAGGGGGTTTTGTTTATGCATGTCAGAAGTGTTTATTTCTAAATTTTGTGCAATTATATTGGTTTACCAGGTGAGAATAAACAAGGGAGATGGGAATATATTTGGTTTTTATTAAGTTGCCTAATAATTCTGCACAGTAATAGTTACCTGCACAAACAGATATCCTCCTAAGATAGCCAAATAAAAAAAAAAAACAAACACTCCAACTTCCAAAAATATTAAGCTTTGATATTTATGAGTCTTTTGGGTTGATTGCGAACATAGTTGTTGATCAATAATAAAAAAAAATCCTCTAAAATACAACTTGCCTAATAATTCTGCACACGGTGTATTCTGTACATTTATCTAACAATATTGTACTTGCTTTTCTCTTTTCTTGATGTATTACATTTTGCTTCTTCTTTGGTACGATTATTTAAACGTCACCCACATATTTTTATATTTTTTGTATATTTTATGTTGTGATCATTAAACATTCTTCATTTAAAAAAATATATATAGTAATATCTATAGGTTTTCTTTTATTATCTCTTTGTAACTGTGCTTCTAGAAAGGGAGGCAGTATTTTAACATTATTTACCTGAAGGTTAACCCTATATCTGTAGAGAAACAGCATTTCAACATGACAGGTTGCCTTTAAGATCAGAATGAATGTACTTGTAGCTTCACTGTAATGAACTCAAGGACTTAAGATAATAGAGAATGGATTTAGTTTATAAAGGATGCAATGACTATGTATTGTAACGGTTAGGCTGTTCATTTCTCCTAGGTGTTTAATTGTTCAACAGATTCAATGCTACCAGTGAAGTTTTTATTTATCAAAATGGAATGGTCCCTAAAGTATATATATGTAAATGACAAATAATCATTATTATTATTATTATTATTATTATTATTATTATTATTATTATTATTATTATGAGTAGATGAGTATTATTATTATTATTATTATTATCATTTTCCCTAGAATTAAAAGCACCACTCCAACATTATTTTTATTGCATCGTTGTAGTGGTGCTTTAAATCTAAGTTTACGTCCCTGTCCTATATACACCCGCCAGTGTCTTCCTCTTCTATTGTCACTAGACCGGTTGGTCTCCTGTCATTTGTGAGCTGCCGCCAGCTCCAGTGTTTTATGGATCCGCCGGAGGTCACAACTCAATACATCTCTATGAGAGCCTTGTTCTGGCCTCATCCAGGCTCTCATAGAGATGCTTTGGAGCTTGTGACATAACTTCTGACTTCCGCTCAGTCAGAAGTTACTGTCATAAGATGGCGCCATTGAAAAAAATGCTGGAGTTGTGCTTTAAAAGTGTTTTCAGGGAGTATATTGATGGCTTATGAGAAACACTAGGGTGAGTAATAAAATCTAACTCTTAATGTAAAGCCCACACTTAAACAGCATATATAGAAAAATACCACTCAGAAGACAGACAGTGAGTCTAGAAGTAAAATCAAAACACAATTGTGGAAATAGTGTCTGCCATATTAGGGTAACAAAACACAAAATACAAGGTGACATGAGAAGGATGCACCACTAGCAAAAGTATTCACAATTCTACAGGCTGTATGACCATAAAACAATAGGCACTCTGTACAATGGTATTGTTCTATATGTACTGTTTTAGTTTGGGCTTTACATTAAAAGTTACGTTTTATTACTCACCCTGGTGCTTTTTATGATCTTTGATGTATGGTGAGACACTAAGGAGAATTAAGGATTTAGATTTCTCTATCCTTTTTTTTGCTTATTTAATAATAATAATTAATAATAATTTATGAGTGTATTGATGGCCTATTATAATAGCTCATCAACATGTGAAATGAAGAAAGCATAGCAATAATAAAGTAAATCATAGGAAATATGCAAATACATCTAATAATTACATAACTGGGTATTGCAGCCCATTTTGAACTTCAGCTTCACATTAAGTTCTACCAATGTGAAATCCCAATACAGTGGTGATAAATTCTATCCCCTGCTGGTTCCAGTTCATACGAATACACATTTGCATTACCAGAAATGTATTATTAGAGTTAAAAATGTGTTGCAAATTACGGTACACACAAAATTTATGCATAATTTCCCAAGGTTTGTTTTTACTTTTTACAACACTCGCAAAATATTTTTTTGAGGAGAGGAGTTTAAGAAAAGAGGGCAAAGCTACCCACAGTCTAACACATGTGCTATCATTTGGGCAAAGAATTGAAGTCTTTCCAAATTCGGATCTGTCTCCACAATTTTTTTTTTAATTTGTCTTCAAAAATTCAAGTCTTAAAGGGAACCTGTCACCACTTTTTTGGCGTATAAGCTGCGGCCACCACCACCGGGCTCTTATATAGAGCATTCTAACATGTTGTATATAAGAGCCCAGGCCGATGTGAGAACATAAAAAACACTTTATAATACTTACCTAACGGTCGCGCGGTTGGCCATATGGGCGTCTCTGTTCTCCGGTGCCGGCACCGCCTCTTTGGCCATCTTTGTTCTCCTTCTTCTCTAGCCGCGGTGCATGATAGTCCGACGTCATCCACACTCGCCGGCATTCAGGTCCTGAGCAGACGCACTTTATTCTGCTCAAAGCAGGTCAGATCAAATGTAGTGCGCCTGCGCAGGACCGGCGAGTGTGTATGATGTAGACGAGTCATGCACACAGGCTTCAGAAAGAGGACGAAGATGGCCGAAAGAGGAGGCCCCGGCACTGGACAACGGAGACGTCCATATGGCCAACGGCGCGACCGTTAGGCTCTTATATACAGCATGTTAGAATGCTGTATATAAGAGCCCGGTGGTGGTGGCAGCAGCTTATACACCAAAAAAGTGGTGACAGGTTCCCTTTAAAAGGAGTATTCATAAATTTGAAAGTTATCCCCTACAAAAACTCTGAGAAGAGTCGCTTGCAATGCTTTAGAGTATTCAATTTAAACATGTTGTAAAACCGCGTTGCTTTTCAGATTTTCAGTGTTTTGAGTTCCTACATGTGCTGCCAAAGCAAACTCTTTTGTGATTTTCCTGTTACTTATATCAGGTATATGCCATGTAAGCACTTTACTCAAATAAAAGGAATGTTATTACGAAGAATGGTAAACTTTTTTTATATGGGCACTTTATATATAATTAAAACAGGTTAATAATAGTCATAGCTATCAATTTATTAAATTAAATGTGTGTTATTAAGGAATGGAAGGATACTTAGAAGTAGCCAGCATAAAAATATGTTTATCAGTTGAATAGGAATCTTGTTCTTGTACCAATTTAAAGTACTTACAGCATTTGGGTGGCATTGTGAACCTGCCTACATGCACAATGTTTGTCTCAAAGAAAGAGAATTTAATGTCTGCACATTGTGCACAGGGGATTTAAGGTGACTTCAGAGCATGCTAGGTTCCAGTAACACACAGCGAAACGCAAGTGTGCAAATACATGGTCCAAGAGTGCCACCAATAGGCTGAAACATGAATTACACTTAACTTCAAAATTCTGTTTTTTTTTTTTTTTTTTTTTTATAGGTTTATACTTAGCAATTCTGCAAAAGAGCTAAGAAACATTGCCTCAAGAGTCATTCACCAACATAACATTGTGCAAGGGAGGTGTACATTTACTTCTAAAAGGGGTAAAAAGTTGGCAAAATACTTTTCTCCATTATCTAGGCATTAAAATTACTTCTGGCAATAAATTACTTCTGAAAATAATTATGAATCTCTTTGCATAAAGTTATAACATAGACAATGTCTGTGGACTAAACTGGCAAATTGTTAATTCTCCAGAAAAAAAGCATGGCGTGGATGTTACAAAATAGTCATTACAGCCAAATATTAATCCATTAAAAGGTGCCATTTCTATAATGGAATCCTTTTTGGGGGTTTTCTGCTGTTCTGGTACCATAAAGGCCCTGTTAAATTTGCCCGCAAACTATTCTAGCAAAATCTGTGGTCCAAAGCCAAATAGTGCTCCTTCCTGTTGTACCCTGACATGTGGCCAAACTGTAGTTTCTGACAACGTAAAGGGCATCTCCACCTTCAGGATATATTGAGCAATAAATTGTGGGTCAAGTTTCACCTTTTAACCCTTGTGTAACTCACAAATTTACAGCTTATAAAAAAATTATAATTTTACCACTAAAATGTTATATTTTCACATCCAAATTTAAAAAATTCCGTGAGACACCTGTGGGATCAAAATATTCACTACACCCCTAAATGAATTCCTTACACAATGACGTTTCCAATATGGGGTCACTTGTAAGGTTTCTGCTGATCTGGAACCTAAAGGGCACAATCTATTCAAACAGAATCTGCATTCTAAAAGCCAAGCAGTGCTCATTCTCATCCCATGCCTGTTGTGTGCAGCCATACAGTTAGGTCCAGAAATATTTGGACAGTGACACAAGTTTTGTTACTTTAGCCGTTTACAAAAACATGTTCAGAAATACAATTATATATATAATATGGGCTGAAAGTGCACACTCCCAGCTGCAATATGAGAGTTTTCACATCCAAATCGGAGAAAGGGTTTAGGAATCATAGCTCTGTAATGCATAGCCTCCTCTTTTTAAAGGGACCAAAAGTAATTGGACAAGGGACTCTAAGGGCTGCAATTAACTCTGAAGGCGTCTCCCTCGTTAACCTGTAATCAATGAAGTAGTTAAAAGGTCTGGGGTTGATTACAGGTGTGTGGTTTTGTATTTGGAAGCTGTTGCTGTGACCAGACAACATGCGGTCTAAGGAACTCTCAATTGAGGTGAAGCAGAACATCCTGAGGCTGAAAAAAAAGAAAAAATCCATCAGAGAGATAGCAGACATGCTTGAAGTAGCAAAATCAACAGTCGGGTACATTCTGAGAAAAAAGGAATTGACTGGTGAGCTTGGGAACTCAAAAAGGCCTGGGCGTCCACGGATGACAACAGTGGTGGATGATCGCCGCATACTTTCTTTAGTGAAGAAGAACCCGTTCACAACATCAACTGAAGTCCAGAACACTCTCAGTGAAGTAGGTGTATCTGTCTCTAAGTCAACAGTAAAGAGAAGACTCCATGAAAGTAAATAGAAAGGGTTCACATCTAGATGCAAACCATTCATCAATTCCAAAAATAGACAAGCCAGAGTTAAATTTGCTGAAAAACACCTCATGAAGCCAGCTCAGTTCTGGAAAAGTATTCTATGGACAGATGAGACAAAGATCAACCTGTACCAGAATGATGGGAAGAAAAAAGTTTGGAGAAGAAAGGGAACGGCACATGATCCAAGGCACACCACATCCTCTGTAAAACATGGTGGAGGCAACGTGATGGCATGGGCATGCATGGCTTTCAATGGCACTGGGTCACTTGTGTTTATTGATGACATAACAGCAGACAAGAGTAGACGGATGAATTCTGAAGTGTACCGGGTGTGAGGCAGTGACAGGGGTAATATTTGAAGACCGCTATGTGTCCCCCAGAATGTGTCTGGAAACCCTCTGAGTTTGCTATAGCTATTACTGGGAGTATAGCACAAAGGGTAACAGGAAGACAGATCCCTACTCCCAGTCCAGGTTTTGTAGCAATCCTCATGTCCGGCATTTTCATTTAAAATCATGCAGAGCACAGCAGGGTGTGTCTCAGTTGAGAGCCAGGCTTGGTGAAGCTAACACATGCCGTGTGAGCTGGGCTGGCTCTGTGTGGAGTGAACACAGGCCAAGAGTGTGAGCCTAGGAGAACCTTACACAGATCCCTGCGGTTAACGGGGTCCTAAGGTAACAAGACTTTTTGATGCAAAGAATTTGTCTATATGCACCGGCTGTGATCCGGAAGAGACTTTGACAGTGGGAAATTGTATCTATTTATGCTGCAACAATAGACAGACTGTTGGTGTGAACACGCTGCTGCCTCACTGCCTCACGTTTTTGCCCAAGCAACGCTGCTACCTCACATTATGGTGGAGAATGCGGGCACTGCAGCCTGGTTGCTAAGGGCAATGGCCTAAGAGGTACTTACCCGGGAGAAAAAAAAAAAAAAAAAAAGGAATTGTTTTTTTTTTACTGACTGCTTGCGGTGGATCGGCGGGTCCACGAAGCTTACAGGCGTTGCAGCCTGGTTGCTAGGGGCAACAACCCAGTTTTCACATGTTTATGATCAAGCCTGCAAAGTTACAGTTTAACTCAGCAGCCACTATGGAGGATCTTGTAAAGCAGCTGGCCCAGGCTAATGCTCAGCAGCAACAAACCAATGTCCAGCTCCAGCGGGCGTTCATTCAGCAACAGGAGACAAACAGCTTGTTGGCTAAGCAGCTTTCTGCTCTGCGAGAAGCGCTCCCAGCGGTAACTCCAGGTCATCCAGTCCTTCCTGCGGCCCAGGACAGAGTAAGGGCAGCACTTACGAGGATGAGTGCAGAGGATGACCCAGAAGCCTTTCTCTCCGTGTTTGAGAGGACCGCTGAGCGAGAGAAATTGTCTATCGACCGTTGGACTGATGTCGTGGCCCCGTTCTTGGTAGGTGAACCCCAAAAAGCCTACCTGGATCTCAGCACGGAGGATGCCAAGGACTATGGCACACTGAAAGGTGATATCCTTGCACGAATGGGGGTTAACACTTATCTCCGGGCCCAACGAGTGAATCAGTGGTCCTTTGAGGAGGGAAAACCTGCACGCTCACAGGCCCATGTCTTACTAGACCTTGTAAAAAAATGGCTGCAGCCGGAGACCTTGAACCCCGGACAGATGATTGAGCGGGTGGTGATTGAACAGTTTGGCGGACTTTGCCAGCCCCCATTCAACGGTGGGTGGGACAGGGGGACCCCGGTACCCTAGACCAGCTAGTGAATTTGGTGGAACGCTACACAGCTACCCAGGAGTTGGTCCGGGACTCTGCTTCACGGCGGGCACTCCGTAGGGATACGCCCCCTTCACAGTTGGTAAAAGACTCCCGTCCCTCCTCGGGTGCTGCCCCGTCTTCAGCCCTGGCAGAGAGTAAACCCCAGACTAAGGTCAGCAGGAGTCCCGGTTCCCCAAAGTCAGACACCCGAAACAGGGACACCTCTGCTGTTATGTGCTGGCGGTGCTATCAGCTCGGGCATGTGATGGCACAGTGCCCACTCACATCAGAACCCATGGACTGCCGGTACGCTCGCCGGGTATCAATGTATGCCCATACTATTTGTACCGTAACCACTGTTACTATGGGGGAGGAGCCCCATCTCTGCAAAGTACGTGTTAATGGCTATACAGCAGAGGCTTTGTTGGACTCAGGAAGTTTAGTGACTCTTGTACATGCCTCCTTGGTCTCCGGGGAAAACCCTATGGGACATAAAGTAGGGGTACTTTGTATTCATGGAGACCTACGTGAATACCCTATGGAAAGGGTCACCATTGCTACCTCGTGTGGAGAGGTACAACATGAAGTGGGGGTGATGAAAAGACTTCCATATGCTGTTATTTTGGGAAGAGACTTGCCCCTGTTCTGGACATTATGTGGGAGGCGACCTAGCCCTCCGAGGTGTATGATTGAACCAGGCCCTGAGCCGGACGATCCCGACTCAGGGATACCTGCCGTAGGGGTCACCAGTATAGGGACAGAGTGTAACCCTGCCAGGTTCCCCCTAGAGGTAATGGCAGGAGAGGTTGAGCCACCCGAGGCAATCCCGGAGTTGAACGTGTCTCCAGATAATTTCGGAACAGCACAGCTCCGGGACCCCACATTGGCTCCTGGACGTGGAAATGTACAGGTAATTGATGGGGTACCCCAGCGGCCTGGTGCCAGGCTGGAAACTCCCTACATGGCTCTAAAGCGAGAGTTGCTCTATCGGGTTGATACAATCCGGGGGGAAATAGTGGAACAGTTGGTGGTCCCTCAGCCGTACCGCCGTCAGACCTTGGAATTGGCTCATAACCACCTAATGAGTGGGCACCTAGGTGAAGAGAAAACGCGGGAACGCATGTTTCAGCGGTTTTACTGGCCAGGGGTCGGCGCAGAAATTAAGAGGTTCTGTGAGTCCTGCCCAGTTTGTCAGTTGACCGCACCAACGCACCGTTTCCGTAGTCCTCTGATACCTTTACCCATTATAGAGGTGTCTTTTGAGCGGATTGCTATGGATCTGATCGGACCCATTGTAAAATCAGCCCGTGGTCACCAGCACATCCTGGTAGTGATGGATTACGCGACACGTTATCCGGAGGCCATTCCACTACGTCACACCTCGGCGAGGCTTATTGCTCGGGAGTTGTTTGCTATGTTCTGTCGTGTGGGGTTACCCAAAGAAATCCTGACTGATCAGGGCACTCCCTTTATGTCTAAAATTACAAAGGAACTGTGCAAACTCCTCCAGATCAAGCAGCTACGCACGTCGGTGTACCATCCCCAGACTGATGGTCTAGTGGAACGTTTTAATAAAACTCTAAAGACTATGTTGAAAAAGGTGGTCTCCAAAGAGGGGAAAGATTGGGACATGATATTGCCCTATTTAATGTTCGCTATCCGCGAGGTCCCACAATCTTCCACCGGGTTCTCGCCATTTGAGTTACTGTATAGCAGACATCCGCGGGGACTGCTGGATATAGTTAAGGAAACTTGGGAACAGGAGCCCACCCCTCACAAAAGCACAGTGGAATACGTTATGGGTATGCAGGATCGTATCACGGCAATAATGCCCATTGTTAAAGAGCATTTGCTGGATGCTCAGGCAGCCCAAAGTACTCAGTATAATAGAAAGGCCTCCATCAGGTCTTTTAAACCGGGAGATCGTGTCTTAGTCCTAATACCTACTGCAGAAAGTAAGTTCTTAGCCAAATGGCAAGGTCCCTATGAGATCCGGGAAAAAGTGGGGGAAGTAAACTATAAAGTGTATCAGCCAGGCAGAAGAAAACCAGAGCAAATCTACCATGTAAACCTGCTGAAGGCGTGGAAAGACAGGGAATGTATGGTGGCTGACGTAACATTGGACCTAACCTTTTCAGGTGCCTTGACAACAACAAAGGAGGAGTCCCCTGATGATGAATTGGGAGTAAGGATAGGGGATTCTCTCTCAAAACAGCAGAGACGGGAGTCTCGGAGATTAGTGCAGCGGAATACGGATGTGTTCTCAAGCCTACCCGGCCGAACAACCGTAATCCACCATGATATTGTCACCGAGCCTCAAGTAAGGGTACGCCTGAGGCCATACCGGGTACCAGAGGCTCGTAGGCAAGCCATTGCGGAGGAGGTAAAAAAGATGCTCCAACTAGGAGTTATTGAAAAATCCACGAGCGAATGGGCCAGTCCCATTGTGCTGATCCCGAAACCAGACGGTTCTTTAAGATTCTGTAATGACTTCCGAAAGTTAAATGAGGTATCGAAGTTTGATATGTATCCCATGCCCAGGGTCGACGAGCTGATAGAGAGACTGGGACGGGCCCAGTACTTCACGACTCTCGATCTCACTAAAGGTTACTGGCAGGTGCCGCTGACAGAGGCGGCAAAAGAAAAGACCGCTTTTGTCACGCCAGGGGGGCTCCATCACTATGTCGTCTTGCCATTTGGTTTACATGGGGCTCCGGCCACGTTTCAGAGATTAATGGACATAGTGTTAGAACCCCATCAACCATATGCCTCCGCATATTTGGATGACATCATCATCTATAGCAGTGACTGGAGCACCCACTTATCTCAGGTACAAGCGGTAGTGGATTCGCTCAGAGCGGCTGGTCTGACGGCGAATCCAAGCAAATGTGCTATGGGTCTCAAAGAAGCCCGTTACTTGGGGTATGTGATAGGCCAAGGGGTTATCAAGCCACAAGTAAACAAAATCGAAGCCATTCAAAACTGGCCTTGTCCCCTTACCACAAAACAGGTAAGAGCCTTTCTGGGTATAATGGGGTATTACCGACGATTCATACCCAATTTTGCTGGACGGTCGGCGCCTTTGTCCGATCTTTTAAAAGGGAAGAAGTCGGTCATGGTCCACTGGAATACACAAGCAGAGGAAGCCTTTCAGGTGCTAAAGGTAGTCCTATGTGGTCAGCCTGTCCTTGTCAACCCTGACTTTCAAAAGGAGTTTATAGTACAGGCAGATGCCTCTGAGGTGGGTCTGGGTGCAGTTCTGTCCCAGGAGGTAGATGGAGAAGAGCACCCAGTCACCTATTTGAGTAGAAAACTCACCCCGGCAGAGAAGAACTATAGCATAGTGGAGAAGGAGTGCCTGGCCATAAAATGGGCTCTGGAATCCCTACGCTACTACCTGCTGGGGCGACACTTTCGCCTGGTGACAGACCACTCCCCTTTGGTCTGGATGAGGAATGCTAAGGAGAGAAATGCTAGAGTCACCAGGTGGTTTCTCTCCTTGCAGAACTTTCACTTTTCTGTGGAACACCGGGCTGGTAGGTTGCAGGGCAATGCGGATGCCCTGTCCAGAGGTCCCTGTATGTTGGCAAAAGTTCAACCCCGCCCGTTTGAACTGAGGGGGGGGGGTATGTGAGGCAGTGACAGGGGTAATATTTGAAGACCGCTATGTGTCCCCCAGAATGTGTCTGGAAACCCTCTGAGTTTGCTATAGCTATTACTGGGAGTATAGCACAAAGGGTAACAGGAAGACAGATCCCTCCTCCCAGTCCAGGTTTTGTAGCAATCCTCATGTCCGGCATTTTCATTTAAAATCATACAGAGCACAGCAGGGTGTGTCTCAGTTGAGAGCCAGGCTTGGTGAAGCTAACACATGCCGTGTGAGCTGGGCTGGCTCTGTGTGGAGTGAACACAGGCCAAGAGTGTGAGCCTAGGAGAACCTTACACAGATCCCTGCGGTTAACAGGGTCCTAAGGTAACAAGACTTTTTGATGCAAAGAATTTGTCTATATGCACCGGCTGTGATCCGGAAGAGACTTTGACAGTGGGAAATTGGATCTATTTATGCTGCAACAATAAATAGACTGTTGGTGTGAACACGCTGCTGCCTCACTGCCTCACGTTTTTGCCCAAGCAACGCTGCTACCTCACACGGGATATACTTTCAGCCCAGATTCAGCCAAATGCCGCAAAGTTGATCGGACGGCGCTTCATAGTACAGATGGACAATGACCCCAAGCATACAGCCAAAGCTACCCAGGAGTTCATGAGTGCAAAAAAGTGGAACATTCTGCAATGGCCAAGTCAATCACCAGATCTTAACCCAATTGAGCATGCATTTCACTTGCTCAAATTCAGACTTAAGACGGAAAGACCCACAAACAAGCAAGACCTGAAGGCTGCGGCTGTAAAGGCCTGGCAAAGCATTAAGAAGGAGGAAACCCAGCGTTTGGTGATGTCCATGGGTTCCAGACTTAAGGCAGTGATTGCCTCCAAAGGATTCGCAACAAAATATTAAAAATAAAAATATTTTGTTTGGGTTTGGTTTATTTGTCCAATTACTTTTGACCTCCTAAAATGTGGAGTGTTTGTAAAGAAATGTGTACAATTCCTACAATTTCTATCAGATATTTTTGTTCAAACCTTCAAATTAAACGTTACAATCTGCACTTGAATTCTGTTGTAGAGGTTTCATTTCAAATCCAATGTGGTGGCATGCAGAGCCCAACTCGCGAAAATTGTGTCACTGTCCAAATATTTCTGGACCTAACTGTATATCGGGTACTGCCACCTTTGGCAAAAACTATATAACAAATTGTTCTGTACGAGGGGCTGCTGAAAAGTCTTTCGCTTTGTGATTTTTTTTTGTTTCTATGGTAACAAATGTTACATCACATGAAAGCCTTATGTGTCTAATATGTTTTTAAAATTTTGTGTTTGTTGCTTATGGCAACAGTGTTCTATGCACGCAGGAACACATAATGGCGGAGTCTAATGCGATATTCACATCAACTGAGAGTAGAGGAGTAATAAAATTCTTGTTTCTGCAAAGAAAGTCCGGGAAGGATATTCATGGTGATTTGTCGCAGACATTGGGGGATCAATGCCCTTCATATTCCACAGTTAAGAACTGGGTCGCCAAATTTAAAACTGGCCACTTCGGCACCAATGATGAGGAACGTCCTGGACGACTCAGAGTGGTTGTTGTTCAGAAGATCATCGATGCTGTGCACAACCTGATACTGGAGAATCAATGAATTTCAGCTAAAGCAATAGCAGACATTATCAGGATTTCCCGTGAACGTGTTTTGTGTCATTATCCATGAATGTTCTCAGTGAGAGGAATAAAATTATAATCTTGTGATAGCTTTTAATGGCTAACTAAAATAAAATAAAGTGATGTTACGAAGCAAGCTTTCGAGACATCTCAGGTCCCTTCATCAGGCATGGTATGACATGGTATGAAGGGACCTGAGATGTCTCGAAAGTTTGCTTTGTAACACTTTATTTTATTTTAGTTAGCCATTAAAAAGTATCACAAGATTATAATTTTGTTCCTCTCACTGAGAACATTCAATAATTTTTCAACTGGCTAACACTGTACCAAAACCTTTTCACTTGTCATTATCCATGAACATTTGGACATGAGGACGCTATCTGCAAAGTGGCTCCCCAAATGTTTGACAACAGATCAGTGAAGCATGCAAGTTAAAACTTCCTGGTCAATTTGTCAGCTTTTTTGGACTGATGAGAACTTCCTGGATTGATTGGTCACTATGGATGAGACCTGGATTTATTTGTATGACCCTGAAAACAAGAAGCAGTCAAAAGAGTGGAGGCACAGTGGTTCCCTTTGTCCAAAGAAGTTCAGGGTGCAAAAATCAGCCACTAAGGTGATGGTATCTGTGTTCTGGGATAAGAAGTGGACTTCAAAACCCTTCATAAGGATTCCACCATCAATGCAGGGTATTACATTGAACTTTTGGACCAATTGAAGGCAGGTCTGAAGGCCAAAAGGCACGGCAAGCTGTCCAAAGGAATCTTGTTCCTGCAATAACTGACAAACAGCATGGATTCATGAAAGATAAGTGGTGTCTAACCATCCTGTTGGGGTTCTATGAGGGGGTAAGTGCAAACCTGGATATTGGTAATGCAGCTGATGTGAATTATTTGGACTTTGCAAAGGCATTTGATACTGTACCACATAATAGCCTTATACTAAAGCTCCAGAAGCAAGGACTAGGGGAAACTATAGGCAACTGGGTAAGGAATTGGCTAAAAGATAGGAAACAAAGAGTAGTCATAAATGGAACATTCTCTAAATGGGCTAGAGTCAGCAGTGGGGTGCCTCAGGGATCTGTGCTAGGACCGATTCTGTTTAATCTCTTTATTAATGACCTTGTGGATGGGATTGATAGTAAAGTGTCAATCTTTGCTGATGACACCAAACTATGTAGGATATTAAAAACTGACCTTGATAGTACAATCTTACAAAAAGATCTGGATAAGATGTCAGAATGGGCAGATACTTGGCAAATGAGATTTAATGTTGATAAATGTAAAGTAATGCACTTAGGACGGAGTAATCCTATAACTGTGTATACATTAAATGGAAGTAAAGTCGGGACTACAGAACAGGAGAAGGACTTGGGTATTCTCATTACAAATAAGCTGAGCAGCAGCACTCAATGTCAGGCAGCAGCTGCTAAAGCAAACAAGATTTTAGGGTGTATAAAAAGAGAGATTAGATCCCGTGATCCCAACGTATTGTTACCCCTCTATAAATCACTTGTAAGGCCACATCTGGAATATGAGATCCAGTTTTGGGCTCTACATTTTAAAAAGGACATTCAGAAGTTAGAGTCAGTTCAAAGGCAGGCAACTAGACTACTACAAGGAATGGAACGCCTCCAATAAGATGAGAGGTTGAAAAAGTTAGCCATGTTACGTCTCAGAGGAGATCTCATTTATATGTATAAATACATGTGTGGTCAATATAAAGGACGGGCACATGACTTATTTCTTCCAAAGACAATACTAAGGACCAGGGGGCACTCACTGAGTGGACGAAAAGCGATTCAGACAGCTAAATAGGAAAGGTTTCTTTACAGTTAGAGCAGTCAGACTGTGGAATGCCCTACCACAAGAGGTAGTAATGGCAGATACTATAACAGCTTTTAAAAGAGGGCTGGATGATTTCCTCAGTACACAAAACATTGTTGGTTATAAATGACTTAAGCCTGCTTTACACCTTACGATCCAGCATACGATATCGTATGCGATCATAACCGCCCCATCGTATGTGCGGCACGTTCAATTTGTTGAATGTGCCGCACATACGAGTAACCGCCCGTCACACGTACTTACCCGTCCATACTACCTCGATGTGGACGGCGAACGTCCACTTCCCGGAGTGGGAGGGACGTTCGGCGTCACAGCGACATCACGCGGCAGCCGGCCAATAGAAGTGGAGGGGCGGAGCTGAGCGGGACGTAAACATCCCGCCCACCTCCTTCCTTCCGCATTACCGGCCGGGAGCCGCAGTTAGCAGGTAAGATCTGTTCATCGTTCCCAGGGTGTCACACACTGCGATGTACAATCTGACGTTCAATTCATGACGAATGAACGACGTGCGTGCGATGAACGTTTTACCGTTCAATCGCAATCGCACGCAGCTGTTACACACTGCAATGTACCTTACGATGCCGGATGTGTGTCATTTACGACGTGACCGCGCTGAAACATTGTAAGATACATTGCAGCGTGTAAAGCGGGCTTAAGTGACCAAATGTAGAACTGGTGGAGGAAGGTTGAACTAGATGGACCTAGGTCTTTTTTTCAACCTAAGTAACTATGTAACTATATAACTAAGACAAGGCCTCCGCTCACAATGCACAAGCGACCACGGCAAAACTGGCAGAGCTGGGCTTACAGGTGGTTGGCCACCCACCTTATTCACCAGATCTAGCTCCCTCCGACTATCATCTGTTTCAAAACCTGATGAAACACCTCAAGGGTACCAAATTTCACACCATTTCTGATGCCATGACTGCTACAGATGCCTGGTTTGAGGCACAACTGAAATCCTTCTTTTTGCTAGGCTTACAGAACTTGGAATACCGATGTAAGAAGTGTGTTGACATCAGTGGAGAGTATGTGGAATTAAATGTAGTTTCACCATCCTATTGCATTATTTTCTGGGTAAAGCCAAAGATTTATCAGCAGCCCCTCTTATTTTCTCCTATTACCCCTTGTGTGAAATAAGTTATTCATTTTCATTGCCCAATCTTATAACATTCTGTGTAGTTTGTGGGTTAAAAGTACTAACTACAACAATAGATGAATTCATTATGGGGTTTAATTTGCCAAATGGGGTCATAGTTGGGTATTTTTGCTTTTGTGGCACCTCAGAGGCTCTGCAAATACAAGTGTTCAAATTTGCATTACAAAAATTAAATACCGCTATCTGCTTTCCTAGATTTCCACATGCCTAAACATTAGTATTGACCATGTTCGGTAGAAATCGCATAATAAATTGAGGAATATCGTAGGAACCACTGGACTGCTTCGGACATGGAACTTTGCTTTATAAATAATTGGTGAACAAGGAACAGTGTTTTGTTTAAATTTTTCTCTTTTCATGTCTTTCAGATTTCTTTCCCTGAACTACGTCGGATTCCTTGGACTATGTCGGACCTGCATTGTTTTTGGTGTGTGTTTTTTTCTTCTGACTTACAGGGTTAGTAATGGGGGTGTCTGATAGACCCCTATCTATTACTAGCCCCTTGGCTTGATGCCAGTTCACACTACAGAACTGACATCAACCCCAAATGTATTATCCCAGTTTCCAGCACAGCAGGGTAACCGGGAAGAGCTGAGGCAAAGCGCCAAAATTGAGAGCTCTAAAGTGATATACCACTTCTGGGTCGGCTGCATTCTGGTATTTTTTGGTCGAGAAGGGCCAAATAACCATGGACCTTCCCAGTCTGATAATATCTGTCTGCTTAACCTTTGATGGTTATTTATTTATTTATTGAACACAGTTTAGTGCCACATGAAAAGTGAATCGCCTGGTCCCGGCATGGCACCCTAAATGCTCCCACTCCCAGGCCATGGCAGAGGTGCCTTTTTCCTCACCTGCCCGTTGGTCACATGCACCCCGCTTCTGCCCCGGGATCAGCCGCAGTCTTCTCCTGTTTCCAGGCCACACGCAAGCCTTCTGGGAGTGCCCATAGGGTGCTCGCGTGGCCATGTCCCCTTTTTTAAAGGGCCGGCATCCCATTACCCGGATGTGATCCTTGACGTCAGCTATCAGCCTGAAGGTATTTAAGACTGCATCCCCTTAGGGGAGGCGCCTGAACAACGTTGCCTATCCTTAGTGATTTGTTAGTTCTCAGGTCCCATATTTGCTACTGTGTCTAGTTCCTTGTTTCGTGTCCTAGTACCAGTTACCTTTTCGGCTAAGCTGTGTCTCTTTTTTTAGAGCCTACATGCTGCCATGTCTAAGTTACCACCTCTCTGCTGCCATGTCAGAGCTACCATCTCCGTGCTTCCACATCTGAGTCACTATCTCTGTGTGCAGCCACATCTGAGTACATCCATACCTGACATCAGAGACTCACTAGTCCATCAGAGCCAACACCACTGGTCCTGGCTGTCATGCATTTAGGCCCCCTGGGGCTGCGCCTGACAATCCCTGTATATGGGTTAGCTCTAGGTTAGCTCCTCCAGGGGAGTCCAATGTATGGCTCAGGGGGTCCACTGCTGGATGCTTGCCGCCCCTCGGCGACCATAACAGTTTGCTCAGGCCATGGACTCCGCCGGGACCAAGCTTACCCACCTGGCAGAGATGCAGCAGGATCTCAACCACCAATATGAAACCAAGCCGATGTTAGTGGCACACATGAAATGCATTGAATTCGTGTGGCAGCCATACAAGCTTCCAGATCCTCTGACATTCCCCAGCTTGTCAAGATGCAAAGGGAACTTTCCCGCCAGCATGAAGCACAGAGACACATGTCCGAATACATGGCATCTGTAGACTCGCATCTGTATGTCCTACAGAACTCGGTACTTTCAGCTACTCCACACCGTGTAGGACCGCCAGCGTGTCTGTCCAGATCTCGCCTGGCCACCCCACGCATATATGGAGGTGACCAAGACTATGCCGAGGTTTCTTGCTCCTAGCATTTCGAGCTTACACCTCTGCAACTGGCCTCTGATTGCTCTAAAGTAGCGTTCATCATGTCACATCTGACCGGACAGGCCCTGGCATGGATGAATCCCCTCTGGGAGAAGAATGACCCTATCATCCAAAATATCCCCGCCTTCTTAACTACTTTTCACAAGGTATTCAACGAGCCAGGATTCCTCACCTCTAGTTCCTCTGTTAGAGGAGAGTGAACATGACCCCAAAGAACTCCTTTCTACTACATGTGGGAATAATCCTGCCACTGTGCACAAGGCTAGCTATTCCCACAACACAGGGGGAAAAGGGCAGGAAACCTGTGTTCCAGCACAAAGGATCTATTCCCAACATCACAGATCTACTGTCTATATTCCCAGGGGTATAATTTCTCTGTTCCTATTGCTTTACTTTATCTTTGTCTTATCTACCTGGTGTATACCAAACAAGCGTATACTCAAAGTCACTTTGCTGTAATAAAATATAACAAATTTATTATTCACTAACAAGACTACGCTTAATACACTATATATAATTCTAGTACATGTAATCACTATGAAAAGCATATAATAAATTATATACGCATAAAATACAGGAAAACACCAGATACCTTATTATTAAACTATTAAACCCACAATTACATACCACCCACTTAGACACTCACACAGTTCCCACCCAACACTTAACATTATCTATACTCAGCCATGTTGATCACACGCCATGTTGGTCCTGAGAGAGCACCTCACAGAATATGAGGACAGCTTATATACGGGCCTGTGACTAAGATTCATTTTTCCCTATGATTGGCTGTAGACTGTGATGTCACGGGGGCATGTGTATAGCCAGGTGTTGGTAAAGTTAAACTACATGGTTCTTTGTCTGTTACGCTCCCCCATCCAACACAAGAGATTAATATTATATTATTTCACGATTAATTGCTACAGTCTCGACACATGAGAATCTGCCAGGGGAATCTCATGGTTGGGCAGTACACCATCAAGTTTCGTATCCTGTCTTCCCAACTCAGATGGAACAACAAGGCATTGGTGGCCGCTTTCTGGGAGGGATTTTCCAGAAGAATTAAGAATGAACTGGCTGGTTGGGACGTGCCTTCTACCCTAGCTGACCTGATTTCCTTGGCAACCCGTGTTGACCTTTGCTTCCAGGAGCGTGCCAGAGAGGTCACCTGTGAGAGTGAGAGGAGAACCTCACATTTGCACCCATCTTTCAGCGACTCATGGTGCCTCATCCCCCCAGGACCGCTACCCTGCATGAGCCCATTGAGGTGGACCGCGTTGCAGAGTCCAGGCTACGTCAGGAGACTCGGCGAGTGGCAGGAGAGTGCTTCTACTGCGGAAGTGTTAGGTACTTGATTCGGGATTGTCTTGTGAAGCTGTGAAACTACCGAGCCTATGGTCCATCGGAGAGGTCACCCTAAGGCATGTCAAGTCCTCTTTATTTCTCCATGTCCCAGTATCCCTGTCCTATGGTTCGAACCAGTGGAGTTGCATGGAGCATGCATTCCTGGACTCCAGCTCCACCAGGAACTTCATGCAGCAGTCTGTGGTGGATAGTCATCAGATTCCAGTCCGGTGCCTTTCCAATCCCATCCCTATCTTCTCCATGAATGGGAAGCCTCTTTCTGAGCCTATTTGGTTTGTCACCAAGACGCTAGAGATGCGAGTGAGATCATTGCACTCAAAGAAGATCGCATTTCACGTGCTACCAGGGATGGCTCATGTTCGGCTGCTGGGGTTACCATGGCTTCGGTCAGACAAGACGGTATTGGACTGGGATTCAAGAGAGATACTCCACTGGGGGGGCGCAGTGCTACGATAAGGGTCTGATCCTGGTTCATCCCTCTCATCCGCCTGCAGTCCCGGATAATCCCCTAGGCCTGCAATCCGTCTACTGGGCCTATGCCAATGTCTTTGACATGAAGGAGGCTGAGATCCTACCACCACATAGGCCTTATGACTGCCCTATTGACCTCCTCCCGGGGATCGACCCCTCCTCAAGGGCGTATCTACTCCCTGTCACAGGCAGAGACCCAAGCCGTGTCCAAATATCTAAAGGTGAATCTTCTTTGTTAAGAAAAAGGACAGGTCTCTTCAGCCTTGTATTGACTACTGGGGGTTGAACAAAATCACAGTGAAGAATAAATACCCGCGGCATCTTATGCCCAAACTGTTTGACCGACATCAAGGCTCCAGGATCTTCTCTAAGCTTGACCTCCGGGGAGCATACAATCTGGTCTGGATCCGGTCACATGAGGAATGGAAGACGGCTTTCAACACTTGTGAAGGACACTATAAATATCGAGTGATGGCCTTTGGGCTTAGTTATGCCCCCACAGTCTTCCAGGAATTCTTGAATGATTTTGTCATGCTGTACAAAGGGCTGGTGAGAAGTAGTACAGAAGATTCCCCTCTAGGTGGCAGCAGTGTAGTGAAGGAGAATCAAAGTAACACTGTAACAGAAGGGAGGCTGAAGTACAGCAGAGTAACTTCAGCAGGCAATTCCCAGGCGAACCACCAGGTGGCAATAGAGTAGTCAAGCAGTCAGGGTCTAGCCAGGAAGTCAAGTAAATACAGAGGGAGAATCAAGATCAGGTCAAAAAACACAACCGAGGTCGGATGCCGGAAGATCAGGTATGCAGAGGAAAACACAAAGGGCACAGGGAACAGAAGACAAGACTGGTGGGTGATTAGACACAAACACAGGAAGAGGTTGAACCAGGATGGATATACAAATGACAGGAGCAGGAAGTCAGGGACTGGGACAGACGGACGAACGGGGAGGATACAGGTGAGGGCATAGTAACTAGGAGTTAGATCAAATAGGAAATGTCACCAGAGCCAGTCACAGGCTCACAGCAAAACTATAACCATCGCTGGAATGCTGGTAGCGCTCAGATATAGTGTCTCCTGAAAACAGAATGAGGCCAATGGGAGTTAACCCCTGACATGACCAGGCCGGGTCTGGGAAACTCAGGAGCGGGGAATAATGGTCCTGGATCATGACAGATATATTCCGCAACCTTCTTTACACCTGTGTAGTAGTGTACCTGGACGACATCATCTTTTCTCCAAATCTGTCTGCCCACCGTCTGGTCCTTCAGAGGTTGAGGGAAAACCGACTCTATGCTACACTTGAAAAATGCCTGTTCAAGCAGACCTTGTTGCCTTTCTTAGGCTACATAGTCTCTGATACTGGTCTGAAGATGGACCCTGACAAGGTATCATCCGTACTGAAGTGGCCCTGTCTCGACGGTCTGAAAGCTGTCTAGCATTTTTTGAGGTTTGCCAATTATTACAGGCAATTCATCCTGCACTTCTCATCTCTAGTCCGTCCCATCTCGGCCCTGACCCGCAAAGGGCGACTCCGAAGATATGGACCTCAGAGACAGAAGACTCTTTCTTGTCGCTCAAACGGACCTTTGCTTCTGCTCCGACATTGCATAGAGCGGACACCAGCAAGCAATTTATCCTGGAGGTGGATGCCTCTTCCTCCGGTGCCAATGCGATTCTTACACAGAAGACAACCGAGGGTAAAGGGTGCTTTACACGCTGCGACATCGCTAGCGATCTCATTAGAGATGTTACACGCTAGATCGCAGAAGCGATCTGCCGAGATCGCACATGTGACCGGCACTATAAAAATGACCTATGTGCAATCTCGGCAGATCGCATATGCGATCTAGCGTGTCACATCGCTAACGAGATCGCTAGCGATGTTGCAGCGTGTAAAGCACCCTTAAGACAGTATCCTGTAGCTTCTTTTCTAGGGCTTTCTCTCCAGTGGAGAACTATTTGATTAGCAACCAACAGTTGCTGGTAATTAAGTTAGCTCTGGAGGAGTGGCGATACCTGCTAGAGGGATCAGTGTATCCAGTCATCATCTAGAGCGACCACAAGAACCAGTCTTATCTCCACTCGGCTCAGAGGTTAAACCCACGACAGGCCTGATGGTCGTTGTTCTTCACCCGCTTTGACTTTATCCTGCACTTGCGTTCTGCCATGAAAAACGTGAAGACCGATGCACTATTCAGGTTTTTCTTGTCAGTGGACCAGAGGAGCCTCAGCAAATCATAGAGCCTTACAACCTGATGGTGGCCCCAGTTGATGTGCACCAAGTCTCCCTAGGTAAAACGTTTATCACGGAGGCTGATAGAGAACGAGTCCTTCAGTAGAGTCACTCCTCTACACTAGTGGGTCACGTCAGTCAGAGGAAGTCCTTGCAGCTTATCTCTTGGCATTACTGGTGGCCTAAATTACGACAGGACATTCTGGAGTTCATCTCATCTTGCCCCTCTTGTGCTCAAAATAAGACTCCAAAGACACTTCCTGCTGGTCCTCTGCTTCCTTTTCCAGTGCCATCTGCTCCATGACAAGCCATTTTAGATGGACTTTATCACAGACCTGCCAAAGTCCTCTGGCTGTGTCGTCATCTGGGTTGTGGTAGACAGGTTTTCTAAAATGGCCCATTTCATATAATCAATATTAATACATGAGATCACTTTTAAAATTAAATCCTTTTTAGATCTTGTATCTAGTTTCAAAATCCAGAATGCTTCTTGTTTTAACAGTAGTTTAATAGCCCAATAGCCACCTGTGATAGCATGATTAATTCTCTTTATGACTGTGACTACTAATGTGGAAGTGTCATCATGGTGTTTTTTTAATAAGTGCCTGGAAAATCCTGACATGGATCTTTTAACCCTTAGTTGGTCTGGAATGCCATCATGTATGTGCTCGGGCTGATCTAACCTTTAACTTGGTGGTACATCCTGTGTATTGTAACTTACATGGGTTGCATGTGGAATGTGGATATATAAATGTGTACTATTGCAATATATGAACGTTTTTATGTCATAATTCAGAGGTGTTGAATTTTTTTAAGATTATTTTTAAGCTATATACTTGCATATGTGCCGCCCCGCGACAGTCGACGGGTTGCTCGGATCCGGATCCGCAGTGGCTCGAGGGGTCTACGGACCCAAGGCGGGGTCGCGCGGCCTCTTGAAAATAAAAAGGGGGGTATAAAGGTTGGATTGGATAATGTTCGTGATGCCACCCACGGTTCGTGGTAAATATTGGGATACCACCGCTGCGACGTTTAGGGGAGAGAGGAGCGCCCGGGAGCAATGGAATGGCAGCTATTGATGTTAACCCCTCCATGGGCAGGGGGAGGTGTCCCGGGGCTCGGTGCTGGCAGGCTGGGGACCCGTTGGGAGCGAAGGGGCACAACGTACTCACACAGTCCAGAGATGCTGACACTGACACCAGATAAACCAAAGTCTTGAACACCCTGCAGCCTTAAGGCCGCTTTACACGCTGCGACATCGCTAGCCGATGCTAGCAATGTCAAGCATGATAGCACCCGCCCCCATCGTACGGCCGATATGTGGTGATCGCTGCCGTAGCGAACATTATCACTACGGCAGCGTCACACGCACATACCTGCTCTGCGACGTCGCTGTGACCGGTGAACTGCCTCCTTTCTAAGGGGGTGGTTTGTTCAGCATCACAGCAACGTCACTGAGCAGCTGCCCAATCAAAGCGGAGGGGCGGAGATGAGCGGGACGAACATCCTGCCCACCTCCTTCCTTCCTCATTGCGGGCGGGACGCAGGTAAGGAGAGGTTCCTCATTCCTGCGGTGTCACACGGAACGATGTGTGCTGCCGCAGAAACGAGGAACAACATGGTTACTGGAGCAGCAACGATATTTGGGAAGAGGGGGGCATATCACCGATTAGCGATTTTGAACGTTTTTGCAACGATTCAAAATCGCTAATAGGTGTCACACGCAACGACATCGCTAAAGCGGCCGGATGTGCGTCACAAATTCAGTGATCCCAACGAGATCGCTTTAGCAATCTCCTATAGTGTAAAGCCACCTTTAGTCCGAACAAGTTGGGTCTGTGCCCTTTTGGCGTTGCTGCTTGGTCTGAAGCCTTGTCCCTTGGCACCGTGTTTACACTTGGTGGATCCCTTTCCCCTAGAACTACTCGGGTCCCACTCACCTGCGTGGCTAGCAGGGTGAGCTTGCTCTCAGGGTTCCAGGCTTGGGATTTTCTGGACACTTTTGGGAAGTCCTATCCCTCTCTTTGCGCTAGTACCCCAATTTTGGAGCGGGTGGATAGCTTTCGTGAAGATTCCATGCCCGTCGGGTGAATTACTGGGCTGCATGAAGCTACTTCCCAGCCTAGGGTCCGCTTACCCCGTCGTGCCCTGGCCCCTGCCCGATTGTAGCACAAGGCCGCCGGTCTGCCCTCTGTGGCAGTACCGTGCCCCCTGTCACTACCCCCTGCGACCGGGGTTCCAGCTCCTTCCAGGCCAGACCAACGTCTGGCACCTTGGACGGTTACATGAGCCCAGCTCCGCAGCGTGGCCTTTCCTGTCACTGCACACTGGCACTTCTCCGACTACTCCTCTCCTACTCCTGACACTTCTGGCCCTCCTTCTACCATCCCTCCATCTGGGCGGCCCTATTCCCCTCAGGCTGCCCAATAGGTGTCTGGTGGGTGTGGTGCAGAGTGTTCCTCAGGATTTGTGTATACCTCTTCTTAACAACACCAAAGGGACAGGACCCTTAACCAAGGAGGAGCGGGTACCATGCAGAAGGGCAGATTGCACGGCACCCTTGTGACGACCTGATAGGCCAGGGCATCACACATAAGCCACATCTCAGCATTCCACAATGGAAATTACTGGTAAAGGTTAGCCATGTTTTACAAAACATATTGTCCTTACTCTAGAAAAGACTTGGTGAAAGAATATTGCCGAGTGACAAAACACGCTTAACAGTAAATCTGATCCTTTGGGTTGAAATACAAGACAGGATATTATCTTGATACAATAAAGGTAAATGTTTGCAAATGATATTACGGATGGCAGTAAATTCAGTGCTATAAGCAGTGGAAAAGATTAGTTAATTTTGTCTGGATCTTCTCAAATTAGTGTAATTGGAAAGAAGCATTTGATATGTTTTTGATTTAGCAATAGATTGAGCTCTTGCCTAAATTGGTTTACGATAACCTTGTGATGATTAATGATACGGCATTCATTGTTGAAGCTATCATAATCAGAACAAGATCTACAAGCTGTAATGAATTCCCTGACAGCAAGATTCTTAATCACATGAGGTGGCTGACAACTTGTGATCTGGAGATTAGAATTGCCACTTATTGGCTTTCGGTATATTTCAGTATCTACTTTATTGCCAATAGAGTTACTCTTTAGCATAACATCCAAAAATGATTTATAATGACTGAAATTCCCAATGAACTTTAAATTAATGTCATTGTTATTCAAAAATGCAAAAAATTGAGATTTGAAGTCACCATCAGTGTTTTTAGACTAGATAAACAACAAGTCATCTATATATCTACCATACCATACAATGGAATGTTGGCAAGGATTAAATGGTAGACATAATGTAGTTTCTTCCCACCAAGCCATATACAGTCATATGAAAAAGTTTGGGCACCCCTATTAATGTTAACCTTTTTCTTTATAACAATTTGGGTTTTTGCAACAGCTATTTCAGTTTCATATATCTAATAACTTATGGACTGAGTAATATTTCTGGATTGAAATGAGGTTTATTGTACTAACAGAAAATGTGCAATCTGCATTTAAACATAATTTGACTGGTGCAAAAGTATGGGCACCCATATCAATTTCTTGATTTCAACACTACTAACTACTTTTTACTGACTTACTAAAGCACTAAATTGGTTTTGTAACCTCATTGATCTTTGAACTTCATAGGCAGGTGTATCCAATCATGAGAAAAGGTATTTAAGGTGGCCACTTGCAAGTTGTTCTCCTATTTGAATCTCCTATGAAGAGTGGCATCATGGGCTCCTCAAAACGACTCTCAAATGATCTGAAAACAAAGATTATTCAACATAGTTGTTCAGGGTAAGGATACAAAAAGGTGTCTCAGAGATTTAAACTGTCAGTTTCCACTGTGAGGAACATAGTAAGGAAATGGAAGAACACAGGTACAGTTCTTGTTAAGCCCAGAAGTGGCAGGCCAAGAAAAATATTAGAAAGGCAGAGAAGAAGAATGGTAAGAACAGTCAAGGACAATCCACAGACCACCTCCAAAGACCTGCAGCCTCATCTTGCTGCAGATGGTGTCAATGTGCATCAGTCAACAATACAGCGCACGTTCCACGAGGAGAAGCTGTATGGGAGAGTGATGCAAAAGAAGCCATTTCTGCTAGCATGCCACAAACAGAGTCGCCTGAGGTATGCAAAAGCACATTTGGACAAGCCAGTTACATTTTGGAAGAAGGTCCTGTGGACTGATGAAACAAAGATTGAGTTGTTTGGGCATACAAAAAGGCGTTATGCATGGAGGCAAAAAAACACGGCATTCCAAGAAAAGCACTTGCTACCCACAGTAAAATTTGGTGGAGGTTCCATCATGCTTTGGGGCTGTGTGGCCAATGCGAGCACCGGGAATCTTGTTAAAGTTTAGGGTTGCATGGATTCAACTCAGTATCAGCAGATTCTTGACAATAATGTGCAAGAATCAGTGATGAAGTTGAAGTTACGCAGGGGATGGATATTTCAGCAAGACAATGATCCAAAACACCGCTCCAAATCTACTCAGGCATTCATGCAGAGGAACAATTACAATGTTCTGGAATGGCCATCCCAGTCCCCAGACGTGAATATCATTGAAAATCTGTGGGATGATTTGAAGCGTGCTGTCCATGCTCGGCAACCATCAAACTTAACTGAACTGGAATTGTTTTGTAAACAGGAATGGTCAAATATACCTTCATCCAGGATCCAGGATCCCATTAAAAGCTACAGGAAGCGACTAGAGGCTGTTATTTTTGCAAAAGGAGGATCTACAAAATACTAATGTCACTTATGTTAAGGTGACCATACTTTTGCACCGGTGAAATTTTGTTTAAATGCGGATTGCACATTTTCTGTTAGTACAATAAACCTCATTTCAATCCAGAAATATTACTCAGTCCATATGTTATTAGATATATGAAACTGAAATAGCTGTTGCAAAAACCCAAATTGTTATAAAGAAAAAAGGTTAACATTAATAGGGGTGCCCAAACTTTTTCATAAGACTGTATAAATTGTCTAATGATGATGAGAATCTGGCACTTATAGGACATCCATGTGTCTGTATGTAATACTGATTGTCAAATGGAAAAAAAAGTTAGGATTAAGCAAAAATGAAGTGAGAGCTAATATAAAATCAATTAAAGGTGCTAAGAAATGATTGCATTTGTTTAAATGGAAGGATAGGGCTTTCAAGGCCGAGTCATGGGGAATGCATAAAAACAAAGAAATGTCACTTGTCACCCAAGAAAATTGTGCTGTCCAATGCATACGATCCATGTTTTGTAATAAATGTTTAGTATTCTTGATATGACTAGTTGTTTGAAATACAAAGGGTTGTAATAAATTGTCAAGCCAGGTGGATAGGGGTTATGAGATAAAATTAACACCTGTCACAATTGGCAGCAAGGGTGGGACTTTAGGATGGGCATGGAAAGCAGGGCAAACTGGTGTCTCTACCAAAAAATATTCCTGTTGTTCTATTTATAAAACCCTGGGCGAGACCAACAAATTAGACATGTCCAGAAGGACATGAATGGTAGGTTCACTTCTTCATTTAAAGTAAGTGGAGTCATGTAGCATGATCATTACTAATTTATAGTATAATATGGTGGCTAGAATCACAATAGACCCACCTTATCTGCTGGGCATATAAAAATATTGGAGTTGTCTTGTAACAATGAGATGGCTTATTTTTGTTTTATACTCACATTTATAATATAAAAAAGCAAAAAAGAATAGCATTACTTACAGCAAGATGGAATTGCAGCTGTATAATGCTCAGGCCAAAAGACTACTGCTACTCCAGCAGGATACTATACTTTTAGATCAGGCGGGCTGCCAAGCCGTACCCCCACTGCGCTCTACATAGGGACAGAAACTCTAATAGCAAGGCCTAACAAAAAGGGGCCTGGCTGTATCCTGTACAAAAAAATATGAGTTTTTTTGTTAGCGTTACGGCCATAAGACGTAAGCCTACAAGCCTCGTCACGGGAACCTCCAGCACCTGTGATGCCTCCACCTAGTGGGGGTTTAGCTGTATCCTGCTGGAGTAGCAGTAGTCTTTTGGCCTGAGCATTATACAGCTGCAATTCCATCTTGCTATACTCACATTTAGCATAGAATCTTGATGAGTAAAAAATAAATATCAAAGATCTTTCTCAACATCTTGTTGAAATGCATCAATGGCATTTACTATAGACTGTATGGGTAAAATTCAGGATTAGATACAGTAAAAGATGGTAATTTGTCAAGGAAATATGAATTGTCATGATTATCTTAAGGGGGCTTTACACGCAACAATATTGCTAACGATATGTCGTCGGGGTCACGGAATTCGCGACGAACATCCAGTGTCGTTAGCGACGTCGTTGCGTGTGAAACCTGTGAGCAAGTGTTAACGATCAAAAATACTCACCTAATCGTTGATCGTTGACACGTCGTTCATTTTCAAAAAATCGTTGCTGGTGCTGAACGCAGGTTGTTCGTCGTTCCTGAGGCAGCACACATCGCTACACGTGACACCTCGGGAACGACGAACAACAACGTACCTGCATCCTGCCAGCAATGAGGTGGGTGTGTCCTTAATGTGGCTGGTCTCCGCCCCTCCGCTTCTATTGGCGGGCCGCTGTGTGACATCGCTGTGACGGCGCACGAACCTCCCCCTTAAAAAAAGAGGATGTTTGCCGCCCACAGCAACGTCGCTAGGTAGGTAAGTATGTGTGACGGGTCCTAGCAATATTGTGCGCCAGGGGCAGCGATTTGCCCGTGATGCACAAACGACCGGGGCGGGTGCTTTCGGTAACGACATCGCTAGCGATGTCGCTGCGTGTACAGCGCCCTTAAGTCTATTAAAAGATTTATAGTACATTGTTCATGATAATCAGGATGAAAAGCAGGATGAAAATCTGGATGAGAATCAGTGTTCGAAGAATCAACATGATTGTCCATAATGACGTTATCCATTGCTGAAATGTAATTATCTTCCAATGTGTCGGTTTGAAAAAAATGTCTTTAATTGTTAAAAATGACAAACTTATTAAAATGCCTGACAAACTTATTAATAGCCATTAATTTATTTAAAACATTTCAACTTGTTGAAGGCACAAATCCCTTTGAGAGAACGCTGATTTAGTCTGATGAAATTATACAAACTGACAAATTTAGAATTATTGTAAACCTATGTATAGAATCAGAATTAATTTCATGTGTGTCACTTATTTCTTCTTGCAAGTTGAATAGGAATTTATTGCTTTTATGTTTTCTTGGTATCCAGGTTGTGTTTTGTTATTTGTATGCTTAATCTCATAGCATGTGAAAACAAATTGTTATGAGTACTAGATTCCTTTTCAGACTCATTGGAATCTGTATAATCTGGGAAACCTTCAGTGGAATCCTACTCAGAGGAGCTAAAACTGACACGTGGGGTTTGTTTAAGTAACAGGGTTTTTTTTGCAGGGTGTATGACAATATTGGGATTTTCTAGTAAAAATGAGATGGCTCGTTTTGTCATGCATTTGGAATGGAATCTTGTTGCGTAGCAATAGTGATGGGCAAATACTAAACTATTCAGGTACGGATTATTTGTCTCAAATATTTTGTACTATTAGTGTATTTGTCACGAATAACCAACTTAACGCAAGTTAATGGGAAACTAATAATTTTCCGGCAGACCCTCCTAGGATGTCTGGCGGGGCTGTAAAAATTCTGACATGCTTGGAAAAGTGCTGAAATTGAAAATAAACAAGAAAGATGGCTGGATGTATCTTTGAAACACAGGTTGCTTCTGGGAACAATATTGTCAGAGTATTACGCCACCTTGAGGTGCAGTCCCCAGCCTATTCGTAATAACCAGAGCAGGTAAAGTAGTTGCAGGCTGCAGCCCCCAGCTATGTGCTTTATCTTGGCTGCTTATCAAAATTAGAGGCTCTCCCAGGCCATTTGTTTTTTTTTTGTTTTTTTTTAATTATTCAAATAAATAATTAAAAAAAAACTAATTGGGCTCCTGCCCATTTTTGATAACTAGTGCAGATAAAGCAGACAGCGGGGAACTAGTATTCTCAGGCTGTGAAGGTCCATAGTTATTGAGCCCTTCCTATCCTTAAAATACTGCCAGACATAGCTGCTTTACCCAGCTCACCTCTTTTGCCCTGGTGTGGTAGCAATCAGGGTGATATATGGGGTTGATGTCAGCTGTGATTTGTTAAAAATTACAGCTGCCATCAAGCACTGGGTTGGTAATGGAGCTGTGTTTAAGAGACCGTCTCCTATTACTAACTCTGTAAGTAAAAAAAAAAAAAACACAAACATAAATCCTTTGTTTTAAATAAAAATAAAAAAACACACCCTCTGTGACCAATTTATTAACACTAAAACACCCCATGCGGGTCCGACATAATCCACATGACTTCCTGACAATCTCGGCTCTGCTACATCCAGAGGCCACGATGAAACATTAGAACAAATGACCGCTTACCGTAACCTACGGGACACATTGAGAGCAGTGGGGGAGCTGCCGAAAGGGACCTCAAGTGAACTTAGTAGTACTGGACTGTCTGACTGCATGTCACTGCGGCAGCACAGTCCAACAATCCGGCACAGAGTTTACCTGAAGTTACTTCTGGTGGTTCTCATGGTACCCTGTGTGTGAGCCATCAGCTGTGACCTCAGGTGAATTCAGTGCAGAATTGTCATGCTGCGTGATATGGCATCAGCAAAGTCTGACAATCAGGTAGCTGTAAGGCCCTGAAACCTTAAGAGGGTCTATAAGCCTTTAAGGTTCCTGAAGCTCCCAGTTGCTGGGACATCTGGAGGCTGTTAACTCTTACCAGAGCTCACAACCTCCAGATGTCTCAAAAACTGGGAGCACCAGGTACTTGAAAGGCTCCCTTAAAGGCTCCTTTAAGGTTTCTGGGCCTCACAGCTGCTGGGAGACCCTGTGGCTGTAAAATCTGGTAACCTTTGTGGCAACCTTACCTGTCAACCTGGTAACTATAAGGGAGCCTTTAAGGGAGCCATTAAGGTTTCTGGAGTTCCCAGCTGCTGGAAGACATATAAGCTGTGAACTATAATAAAAGGTGGTAGTTTGTCAAGGACATATACATTGTTAAGATTATCAAAGTCTGTTAAAGGACATAGTAAATTGTTCATGAAAATCAGGATGAAAATATTTATTAGAATCAAGTCAGTTTGAAAAAAAATCTAATTTAATGGTTAAAAGTCTAAAACTTATTACAAAACACAGGACGTACCACCTGCAACTTAAAGGTTAGAATAGCCGAGCACATACATGATGCCATTCTAGGCCCACTATAGATTAAAAGATCCATGTCAAGATTTTCCAAGCACTTTTAAGAAAAACATCAGGGTGACACTTCCATATGCATTTTTTACCTATGGATTTTCCAAATCTATTGCAATCTGTAAGAAAAATCTGCACGTAAAACTCACTGAAACCCACAAGAGATTGATATGTTGTGGATTTGAAACAGGTCAGTTTAAGCAGAGTAGAAAAGAAGATCAATGATAGATGTTAAGAATACATGGAGCAGCTCTACAAAAACAATTCAGTGATACTGGAAGAAATGGAACTGGAAATAATACTGAATCGAACATCTTAAAAGACGAAGTCGTTGCTGCGCTAAAACGTCTGTCAAAAAACAAGCACCTGACTGGCAATATTCCAATAGAAATAATAAAGTCTTCTGAAGCAGAAATTGATGTCATCACATGCCTGTGTCAAGAGATATGGACAAATGGTAAATGGCCCAAGGACGGGAGAATATCAGTGTTTATTCCTATTTCGAAGAAGGGAGATGCTACGAAAGTGGAAACTATTGGTACCACTGCACTTATACCTCATGTCAGCAAAATACTACTGGAGAAGATCCTCCAAAGATGGCTACAGCCTTATTTTGACAAAGAGCTGCCAGGGGAACAAGCCAGCTTTAGAAAAGGCAGAGGAACAAGAGATGTAATTGCTAATATTACATTGATGATGGAATAGGCGAAACAATGAGCTCTTTTTTTATTCATCGCCTACAGCAAAGCTTTGGACTGTGTTGATCACCATAAACACTGGAATACCATGAAGGATATGGGTGTGCCAAACCATCAAATCAGCCTAATCAGGAAGCTGTACATCGACCAAAAGCAACACGTCGACATGGCATGATTCAAAGTAGAACGAGGCATCAGAGAAGGCTACATCCTTTCACCATTTCTCTTCAAATTATATGCAGAAGCTATGTTCAGGAAGGTTGGACTTGCCAAAAAATAAGAAGGAATCAAAATTGCTGGACTAATCATTAACAATCTATAACATGCACAAGATACACAAGCATAGAGGATATGAAGGACTTATTACGGATTGTCAAGATGGAAAGTTCAAACATGGGACTACTACTCAATTCAAAGAAGACAAAGATACTGACTATTGCCAGGTACGACTGGGATACATTAGAGATGGACGGTGATGACCTGGAAGTTGTAAAGCACTTCAACCTACTCAGATCAATGATCACTCAAGATGCAGCAATGACACTGGAAGTCAATAGGAGAACAACTATGGGCAAATCTACAATGAACTCACTGGACAAAGTCCTTAAATAAAGGAACATTTCACTGGTGACAATGACACGACTCGTGCAAATTCTGGTCTTTTCCGTAGTAACATATGGATGCGATATATGGATGATGAAGAAACAAGACTAGAATCAACGTCTTCAAAATGTGGAGCTGGAGAAGGATGTTCTCAATACCATGGATGGCAAGAAGACAATGACAAAAAAATATCAGATTTGGACAAATGAGGTCAAACATGTCACTCAAAGAAGGATCACCAAGCTACGACTTGCCTACTTTGGACACATCATACGAAAAAAGCAATCACTGGAGAAGGACATCATGGTCGGAAGAATAGAAGGAACTAGACAAAGAGAATGACCAGCAACCTGATAGCATGATGCAATTAAGATAATGGCAAGGAAGGTGGACCCATCTAGGCTTGCACAAGATCAATCTTCCTACAAAGTGTTTATCCATCAAGTCGCCATAGCTTTAGATCAAGCTGATGGCCATAAAAAAAACCAAAGAAGCAGCCCTTTGGTATGTGATTTCTTTAAATGCCATCCACTTTGGTACAACTATACGATGCTGCATTTTTGACAAAGTGAAACTATGAAGCTTCAAAAAATTCACTAAAAACTCATCATGGGTACACAGCCTTATGCGGGCATCCCACGAGACGATCTATCGTGCGATATGTCGTCGGGGTCACAGTTTTCGTGACGCACATCCAGCATCGTTTACGACGTCGTCCCGTGTGACACCTACGAGCGACGCAGAACGTTCGCAAATCGTGTATTGTTGACCCGTCGCTCATTTTTAAAAATTCGTTTATTTTTCTTTGCGCCAGTTGTTCATCGTACCCGGGGCAGCACACAATGCTCCGTGTGAGACCCCGGGAACGATGAACACAGCTTACTTGCGTACCGCGGCTCCCGCCGGCTATGTGGAAGGAAGGAGAGGGGTGGGATGTTTACGTCCCGCTCATCTCCGCCCCTCCACTTCTATTGGCCGGCGGCTGTGTGATGTCGCTGTGACGCCAAACGTCCGTCCCCCTTCAGGAAGTGGATGTTCGCCGCCCACAGCGACGTCGCTCAGCAGGTAAGTACATGTGACGGCGGTTTAACAACTTTGTGCGCCACGGGCAACTAATTGCCTGTGATGCACAAACGACGGGGGCGGGTAGGATCGCTCGTGCATTCGCACGATAGATCGCATCATGTGACGCCCGCATTAGAGGACTGGAATCTGCAATTGTCTGATCACTTATCTACACCAATAATACAGAATAATGAAAATGTCATTCTCATGTGATAGCCACCCACAGGATGAGTTTCACAAAAGGATTAAAATGGCAGTGAAGGGTGCAGTCAAACCATTTTTCCCTGCAATTACATCACAGGAAACTGGTGAAACTGGTAACCATTAGAGTTGAGCGATGTTCAATTCGAATGGTTAGCCAATTTCAAATTCGAGTGATTTTTGGGTGGTGTTTGGGTCATTCGACGAACTCGAACGATTTGCTTCAAGTTCTGCAGTTCGAGTTACATTCGATAACGGTTCAATCACCAAAAAGCGTAGCTAGTTAGTAGCTGGCTTTTGACTGTAATACTGTGAGTCACTGTTAATAATGATATCATCAAAATTCAGCGTATAGTGTGCGGGGGGGACGGGGTTTAGATCAGTGCTGCTGAATGCTGAAAGAAGGGTGATCGCCATTATTTTTTTTCCTAACCGCGCGTACAGTGGGGCGGGCCAGGCTGTTAGCCAATCACAGACACACACACAGCAAAGTGTATTTTTGCCAGACAAGCAAGGGCATGTGTCATAGGCTGTGAATGTCACATGTCTTTGCCCTATAAGACCCGGCCATTTTCCACATCACTGCCATTATCTCTCTGCTGCGGGTGGGTGACAGTCACCGCTCCCGCTGCTGCTGTGTGCACTACAGACATACTGTACAGTGCAATCTACACATTGCTTTAGGGATTAGGGACTACTTGTAACTTCAGCCCCTTTCAGGACTACATTATAGCTGTTCATAGCCATTGTTTCTAGGCAGGTCTGTGCCAGCGCTGTGCGGGGGTTATATCACAGCATCTGGCTAAATCAGCTCAGGCAATTCCTTGGGGCATAATTTCTATTGTCAGGGATAAAAAGTGAGGCTTCCTCTGCTGAGACGCAAGCTACAGCACCTGTGCATTGCACACCACCTGTCCATTTTTGCTATGCAATTTTTATTGCAAAAAGTGCTGCCATTTTTAGGGCCATACTTTCATTGTCTGGGATACTACGTTAGGGTTCCTCTGCTGACAATTTTGCTATACCACCTCTGCATTGTACACCACATCTCCATTTTTGCTAAACAATTTTAATTGCAAAAAGTGCTGACATTTTTAGGGCCATACTTTCATTGTCTGGGATACTACGTTAGGGTTCCTCTGCTGACAATTTTGCTATACCACCTCTGCATTGTACACCACATCTAAATTTTTGCTACGCAATTTTAATTGCAAAAAGTGCTGCCATTTTTAGGGCCATACTTTCATTGTTTGGTATACTACGTTAGGGTTCCTCTGCTGACAATATTGCTATACCACCTCTGCATTGTACAGCACCTGTCCATTTTTGCTACGCAATTTGAATTGCAAAAAGTGCAGCCAGTTTTAGGGCCATAGTTTCATTGTCTGTGATAGTCAGTGTTGGTTCTTCAGCTGTCAATAAAGCTAGACTACCTCTGCAATCTACACCACCTCTCTATTTTTGCTACGACATTTTAAGTGTCCAATTTGTTCACAAACAAAATGAGTGGCAAAAGGACAGATGCTGTTGGAAAGGGGAACAGGCGTGTTGGAAAGGGAAAAAAAGTTTGTGTCCGTGGGGTAAGTGGTAAAGCAAAAGTAACATCTGGAGAAGAAAGGCCATCTTCCAGCAAAAGTAAGATGTCTACTACTTTCCGTAGACAATCTGATGTGATCCCTTCTTTACGGAACTGAACAACTCTACCAAAGGTAGATGATGCACAAAAAAAGCACATGCTTGAATGGATCTCAAGTGTTCCATCAAGTGGTCTCTCCTCCACCTCAACTTCAACATCCCAAAGACTCCAGTCCTCTGAGTTGTCACCTCAATCACACTTGTTTTCTAACAGCTCTCAAGTCTCCACCCGCTATGCAGAGTATGGGGTAACAGAGATGGTTGAGTCTGCAGAGGTGTTCAGTTACACTATAGCCTGGAAATCAGAGGTCTGCTCTAAAGCTACAGTGAGTCCAGACCAGGAAATGATCTGCAGTGATGGCCAGAAGCTTTGTGAGTCAGATTCAGGCCCTGATGAAGAAGTTTCTGAGCATAATGTAGACCCTCATTCCCAAACTGTAATTCCTCTTGGTGGAGACAATGAGAAACATTCTGATGACGATGAGACTCAGATACCTGATTGGAATGAAAACCTAACTATTCAGTCGCGGCAGGAAGAGGTTAGCTCTGAGGACGAGGGGAGTGCAAACACACAGGGTGATGATGAGGTTGTAGATCCCACTAAAGGGTACTTTACATGCTGCGACATCGCTAGCAATCTCATTAGCGATGTGAAATTATAGATCGCAAGTTCGATCTTTCGAGATCGCACATGCGTAAAATGACCCATTTGCGATCTCGAAAGATCGCACTTGCGATCTAGAATTTCGCATCGCTAATGAGATCGTTAGCGATGTCGCAGCATGTAAACTACCCTTTACTGTCAACCCACAGTCAGGCACTTGATGAGGTCAGCAGAGGCGGTGGAGGAGGATGCGACTGACGACTAGGTTAGTTTGTACCTTCTTGGACAGAGACGGAGTACTGGAAGCACGTCAACAACTGCATCCTCAGCCACAACTCTGCCTCTGAGCACAAGTAGGGGTGGCTCTGCAGGTCGCATAGGCTCTAAGCCTTACCTAGCCTGGTCCTTTTTTGACATCGCAAAGGATTACCCAACTCATGTCATCTGTAAGATTTGTCGCCAATCTCTAAGTAGAGGCCAAAACCTCACTAGTTTGACTACTTCGACCATGAACCGTCACATGTATATCAAGCATAAGTCCCAGTGGGAAGCTCACTGTGCTACAATGCAGCCTAGCAGAGCGGGCCAACCACCGTCTGCCCCTTCAAGTGCATCCGCATGCTCTTCATCCTCTATGACTGTGGGGACAGCAGTCACACATGCTTTTCGACGCAGACCTTCCACCTCTTTAACTGCAACAGGCAGTGTGATTGGCAGGTCGTCAGTTGTTTTGGAAGTCGAAACAGCTGCTGGTGTTGAGCTCTCTCACATATCGAGAACACCACCTTTGGATGAAGGCAACATTATGTCTCCGCCTGCACTTTCCTCACAGACCAGCAGTTTTCCAGGGACACCCTACTCAATGCTGTCTCAGCACAGCAGGAAGCTCTCGGTCCCTCAGATGTGGACAAATAAAAGACCATTTCCTCCTAGCCATGACAAAGATAAGAGGATAACTTTCACCCTCTGCAAGCTGTTGGCTACAGAAATGCTATTTTCCGCCTGGTGGACACAGAGGATTTCCGAGACCTTATGTCCGTTGCAGTGCCACTAGTACCAGATGCCCAGTCGCCACTACTTCTCCAAGAAAGGTGTGCCTGCGCTACACCAGCATGTCGCATACAACATCACCGCTTCCTTGAGAAACTCTGCGTGTGACCGGGAGCATTTCACCACCGATACTTGGACCAGTAAGCATGAACAGGGGTGTTAAAGGTCGCTGACTGGGCACTCGGTAACTATGGGGAGAGATGGAGAAGGGTCTGCTATACAAGTCTTGCCGTCCCCACGAGTTGTGCGCCAATCCTCTGTATGTAGAAGTTCCTCCACTGCTTCTGCCTCCTCAACCTCTTCTGGCTCCTCCACGTCTGCCGAAAGCCTGTCTGGTCAGGTCACCCGCATTGTAACTGCGCACAAGGAATCCCGCACACCTCCTTACTATGCTGGCAGCAGAGCTCAATGTCATCAGGCGGTCTTTACATTGAAATGTCTAGGAAATGTGAGTCACATAGCTGAGGAGTTGTGGTCAGCTCTGGAGACCGAGTTTTGTAAATGGTTGTCTCCACTCAACCTGCAGCCATGGAAGGCCGTGAGCGCCAATGCTGCAAATCTGGGTGCGGCCCTTCGCAGGGGCAAGGTGACAAACGTGCCTTGTATGGCTCACGTGTTGAACCTTGCTGTCCAGCAATTTTTAACCCACTATCCTGGCCTAGATGGGCTTCTGCACAGGACACGGTCACTATCTGCTCACTTCCGCCATTCAAACGGCGCAGCTGACCGACTCGCATCGCTACAGAAGTCTTTCGGCCTGCCGGTTCACCGCCTGAAATGCGATGTGGCGACACGCTGGAATTCAACTCTCCACATGTTGCAGCGACTGTGGCAGCACCGCAGAGCCCTGGTGCAATACGTTATGACGTATAGCCTGGGCCAACGAGATGCAGAGGTGGGGCAGATCACGCTGATGGAGTGGTCTCAGATCAAGGACCTATGCACCCTTCTGCACAGTTTCGACATGGCGACGAATATGTTTAGCGCTGACAATGCCATTATCAGCATGACAATTACAGTCATTTACATGCTGGAGCACACGCTAAACAGTATTCAGAGTCAGGTGGAGGGACAACAGGAAGGGGAGGAAGTACAGGAGGATTCATATGCGGAAGGTATACCAAGATCTACAAGGTCCAAAGGTTCAGCATCACCAAGGCGGCAGAAATGGGACGGTGGGGGAGAGGGATTAACAAGGGCGCATGGTAGCAGTTAAACTGTTGAGGAAGGTGCAGGAGCCCAGGAAGAAATGGAGGACGAACTGGCGATGGGCATGGAAGACTCAGCAGATGAGGGAGACCTTGATCAAATTTCGGTTGTTCAACGTTGGGGGGAGATGTCAGAGGAAAAAAGCACGGTTATGACCTCGCCGACACAAACACAGCAAGGACTTGGTCCGCACGGATGCGCAAGACACATGAGTGCCTTCTTGCTGCACTACCTACAACATGACCCTCGGATTGTCCGAATTAAAAGTAATGCTGACTACTGGGTTGCCACACTCTAAAGTGAGCTTTACACGCTACGATATTTCTAGCAATTGCTAGTGATATCGTACGCAAAAGCACCCATCCCCGTCGTGCATGCGATATCGTTTGATCGCTGCCGCAGCGAACATTATTGCTATGGCAGCATCACACGCACTTACCTGGTCGTCGTCGTCGCTGTGACTGCCAAACAATCCCTCCCTCAAGGGGGATGTGCGTTCGGCGTCACCGCGACGTCACTAAGCAGCCAGCCAATCAAAGCGGAGGGTCAGAGATGAGTGGGACGAACAGCCTGCCCACCTCCTTCCTTCCTCATTGCGGGTGGGACGCAGGTAAGGAGAGGCTCCTCGCTCCCGCGGTGTCACACACAGCGATGTGTGCTGCCGCAGGAACGAGGAACAACATCTATAAACAACCATTAACAATTTTTGGTTTTAGGACGACCTCTCCATGGTGAACGATTTTCACCACTTTGGAGGACGTTTAAGGTCGCTGGTAAGTGTTACACACTACGATACCGTTAATGACGCTGGATGTGCGTCACTAACAACGTGACCCCCGACGATAAAACATTAACGATATCGTAGGGTGTAAAGCCCCCTTTAGATCCCCGGTACAAGTCAAAATTTGCCGAAATAATTCCAGCCATAGAAAGGGACACACGTATGCAGGAGTATCAGCAGAAGCTGTTATGCAATTTTAGCTCGGCTTTTCCACTAGACACCAGTGGTGCACAGAGTGTATCTCACAGTTGCAACTTGCCAACCATGGGACTGTCGAGTCATCATCAGTCAAACCGTACCAGCAACACCGTATCTGGTGGTAACACCAATTTTATGGAATCGTTTCATGATTTTTTTTAGACCATCCTTTGCAAGGCCACAAGAGACAGGAAGTCTGACACATAGTCAACGGCTGGAGAGGATGATACAGGAGTATCTCCAAGTGAATATAGATGCCATGACTCATGAGCCTTGCTTATTTTGGGCTTCCAATCTTGAAAAATGGCCTGAGCTCGCCACTTACGCCTTGGAGATCTTGTCGTGTCCCGCAGCCAGCGTTCTCTCGGAACGTGTCTTCAGTGCTGCTGAGTGTGTGCTTTCAGATAAGCGCACGCGTCTGTCCAGTGACAATGTGGACAGACTAACGATCATCAAGATGAACAAGTCATGGATCCGCAAGGACTTTTTTACCCCTGTGTCATTCTGGGGAGAGTAAATGCTTGTGGATTTGGATTGTGCTTTATGCAAATCAACCTGTCAAGTTTGCAACTGGGGGACAAGTGATGCCACTGAAGTGGTGTCTGTGGCCCAATCTTTGGAAAAAAGGGAGACTCTGCTTGGAGTCCCCTTGCTGTTTTTTTTAAAAATGTTCCAAGATGAACAAGTCATGGATCAGCAAGGACTTTTCTACCCCTGTGTAATCCTGATGGGGGGTAAATGCTTGTGGATTTTTTAATGTGATTCATGCAAATCAACCTGTCAAGTTTGCAACTGGGGACAACTGATGCCACTTAAGTGGTGTCTGTGGCCCAATTTTTGGAAAAAAAGGGAGACTCTGGCTGGAGTCCCCTTGCTGTGCTTTACATTATTTTAAAAGGGCATGACAAGCCTATATCTGTATCTCCTCCTCCTTTTACTCGTCCAGCTCTTTTGTTTTCGCATGAGTATATGTATTTGTCACTTTTCCATGTGTTTGTGGTGTCTTGTGAGTTGTTTGTCACCTTTTGGACACCTTAGAAGGTGTTTTCCATGTGTTTGTATGTGTTTGTGTTTGCCTGCCATTTTTTTCAATGGGGTTCGAAGGTGTTTGTCGAACGTTCGTCGAACTAAGCCACCGTTCGACGAACCGAACCGAACTCGAACACTAGGGGGGTGGCTCATCTCTAGTAACCATACATCGGAGATTGTGCCATTTAAATGAAGTTGTCATAGATTGCCAGCAGAATTTAATTGTTTAAATTATAGCGATGGGAGCGCACTTTGGACACTGTAATTAAAGGCAAATGGCAGCTCTATATTACAGCTGGCATCTTCCGTGTATGGTGCGTGCCCAGAGCTTGAATTTTCAAGCAGAACCCATGCTTAAAATCACACATGCTGAACAACAAACTTGTTGAACACTTAATAGGCTGAGAATGTGTGGCACCCTGGACTAGCAGGGTCGTCACAGGTAACACACATACACCCCTACTCCCACTAGACAGTAACATTAGCCAAACATAAAATCCTTGTTGCCTCCCTCCAGTGTCTGATGTCCACACCAGGTAGGTCGGAGCCAAGTGGTTGGCCCCGCCCAATGAGGAGTTCACAGGCCTGGAGGCGGGAAAAGCAGTCAGATAGTTCAGGAGGTTGAAGTGAGAGGCGTAAAGTGGAGAGTGTCTGGGTTTGGCCCAGGCACTGACAGCAAGGTTGGTAGACGGTGGTGGCCGTCTGCAGGAGTGGTGAATCAACGCGGAACCGTAGGACCGGGGTCAGGCGTCAGCCCACCGGTACCGGCCGGGGAGCGAAGTGAAGCCAGCACACACAGGCAGGGCCATCGGACCCCGACTAGGCTTGGAGTCACCATCAACAGTCAAATCCGAGTGTGACAGAAACCCCAGGGGTTTCCTAACAGCCAAAGACCCGTTAGAAGGCAACCGTCCGCACTGTGAGGGTATACAGCTACCGCCTAAGGCTAGAGACCCAAGGGCCAGTGCTTGCGGGCAAACGGGCTCCTCCGGCATCCAAACACCGGGGAGCGGACTACCGTTGGGGATCCATCGTAGTCAAACAGTACACAAAAGTGCAGGGAAAGACAGGCGCCATCACCTGTCCGGGGAGAGACACTGCAGCCGGCTGCGGGACCCGTCCATCCAGCCGTTTGGTTTACCGAGGACTTTGTGCATCTCTTACTGAGTGAGTACACCCGTGCCATCCGGCACCGCGCCGCGCTGTCCCTGCAACCCTGCACCTCACCAACCCTCCCTCCCCGTCACACCACCGGGCCCCGGGACCACCGACCCCTACCCACGGAGGGGGAAAACAACATCCCAGCTGCTCCCTACCATCGCTCCCGGGATCCCCGTCACCAGCAGCGGTGGTGCCCATCTTCACCACAACCCGTGGGTGGCGTCACGGACTAAATCCCCAAACAAACCAACCACCTTTTTTACTCACGGGCGAGGAGCGCCGCTCAAGTCCCCGGATCCGGCCCACCGCTCGAGCCACCAAGCAGCACCCGTAGCAGCAGCGTCCTCCCCGCCCGCGACAAAACTTGGCGTCACGAACAGGATTGAACCAATCTACTTACCAGTAGAAGTGCGCCTTGTGATCTCCGCCGACGGTGTCCGGCCGAAAATTTTGAAGCTCCGCTATATTGGGTGCGAAAATCTCCCGCTCAAGCGTCTTCCCCGACCAAAGAAGGCGCAAAAAGCGAATCCCCGCCCCCAAAGCGGAAATGCTGAAGAGAACCAAGGGGGGGGCGGGTGTGTGTCTGCCTAATGTAGCCGAGGCCATAAAAGCGGGGACACCAGGATTCTGCAAACATTTGGTTCCTGGAACACTGCTGCGCACGATGTCCCATCCGTCCGGCACCGTTGAAACCCCAGAGCCCACGCCAGGAACAGCGGCGTGGGTGGAAGCCCGGACCGCACAAATGTGCTGCCGCCTTCAAACCCAGATCCGGTTCTTGATGGAGCGCTGGGTGGCTGAGATGGAGGAAGTGGCGGCGGCCGTGCGGAGACGCGAGGTGGAGGCAGTGTTGGAGGAGCGGGTAAGCGACCCACGCCCCTGTGTCCGAGAAGGACCGGCCGCTGCTGTGTCCCCTCCGCTCGGACCGCTACCCCCAACACCGGTAGCGAAATCAAACCCGTCTGCCCTAGAGGACCGACCTGGGGGCGTTGTCTGTGAACGGCCCGCATCCCTCCCGCTGCCATGGAAGATACCACGGGAGGTGTCCGCCCGCGACAAGAATCCGACGGCCTCGGAAGTGGCCGCACCCGAGACCGTCCCAGCTCTGGCAGTCCGCCCGGCCGTGGAGGAACCGGCCGCTGCAGGCCCAAAGGCCCAACCGGTGAGGCCAGCTGTCCCTGAATCCCCCGCCTCAGCTGAGGCTGCGCCGGGCCGCCGCTGCAAAGCAGCAGTCCAGGCCACGTCACCGCAGGACCCCCACGAGAGAGTACCGGTAGTGGCCGGTGTGGGCGCGGTCCAGCAGGGCCCGACCCGGGCGCAGGGGTCTGCCAACACCCCTTTTTGGGCCAGGGAACCAAACCAGTTGGGCCGAGAGATTGCCGCCAGGGAGCAGCAGAGGGCCGAAGTGATGGCGCGAGTGATAAAGGAGAAGGATGCACTCCGCCATGCTACCTTTCGGGTGCGGGGCCCGGTGTACGAAGGCCAAGTCCAGCAGTTTGACACGCGGAGGGGGTTCGGTTTCATCTACGAGCCGGGCCTGGAGGCCGAAGTGTTTGTGGCCCGCCGCGATGTAAACTCACACCTTCCCACGGGCCACCCAGGTCGCGATCTATTGCCTGGCGACCTGGTAACTTACACCCGCCACTGCGGGGAGAGGGGCTGGTTCGCCCTGTATGTTAACCCCTTAACGACCCATGACGTACTGGGTACGTCATGGATCGTGTGCCGGTAAGCCCAACCCCTGCCGCCGGAAGGTGGCGGCGATCCGCGCACATATCATCTGTTATCAACAGCTGACATGTGTGCTTGCTAGCCACGGGTGGAATCGCTTCCACCCACGGCCATTAACCCCTTACATTTCGCTGCCAAAATCTTGGCAGCGATATGTATATGGGCGCCGCCATGACAGTCACTTACCCCGCCCCCACCGGAAGTCACGTGACATGATCACGTGACTTTCGGCGGTTGCCATGGTAGCACAGGGTCATGTGATGACGCCTGTAGCTAACATGACTCACTTCCTCTCAATGCCGGAATACAGCCGGCATTGAAAGTGAAGCAGCAAATCTGCAGTTCTCAGCTCTGTAGCTGAGATCTGCAGATAGTGCAAAGCGATCGGATTGCTGATCGCTATAGCCCCCTAGGGGGACTAGTAAAATTTAAAAAAAAGTAAAAAAAAAAGTTTTAAAAAATTAAAAAAAAACAAAAAAAAACCTAAAAGTTCAAATCACCCCCTTTTCACCCCATTGAAAATTAAAGGGTTAAAAAAATAAAAAATACACACATATTTGGTATCGCCACGTTCAGAAATGCCCGATCTATCAAAATATAAAATCAATGAATCTGATCAGTAAACGGCGTAGCGGCAAAAAAATTCCAAACGCCAAAATTACGTTTTTTGGTCGCCGCAAATTTTGCGCAAAATGCAATAACAGGCGATCAAAACGTAGCATCTGCGCAAAAATGGTACCGTTAAAAACCTCAGGTCGAGACGCAAAAAATAAGCCATCACTTAGCCTCAGATCCTGAAAAGTGAGAACGCTATGGGTTTTGGAAAATGGCGCAAAACGTGCGCCATGTTTTTTGGACAAGCTTGTGAATTTTTTTAACCCCTTAGATATAAGTAAACCTATACATGTTTGGTGTCTACAAACTCGCACCGACCTGAGGCATCACATAGATACCTCAGTTTTACCATATAGTGAACACAGTGAATAAAATATCCCAAAAACTATTGTACGATCACACTTTTTTTGCAATTTTTCCGCACTTGGAATTTTTTTGCCATTTTCCAGTACACTATATGGTAAAACTTATGGTTTCATTTAAAAGTACAACTCGTCCCGCAAAAAACAAGCCCTCATATGGCAAGATTGATGGAAAAATAAAAAAATTACGCCTCTTGGAAGAAGGGGAGCAAAAAACAAAAACGCAAAAACGGAAAGTGCCCGGGGGCTGAAGGGGTTAAGCAAAGGAAGAGCCGTGGTGTGCAGATGCGGCCCCAGCCCCCTCCTCCACCGAGCCATCCGGATGTCGAGCTGGAAGAGGTCCTGGATGAGGGCGACCTCAAGTAGTGCCAGCGGCCCTCCGTTGCAAGCAAGTTGTCCCCGTTGGGACCCTCAGCAGAGTGAATGAATCAAAATCATCCGAAAGATTATCTGATGATTATCCCGGCCGTTTGCCGGCAAGTTGTCCCCGGAGGGACTCTGTGTGTTTTTACCACCCACATAAGGAACTGCTCATGGACATGGCCGAGAACTGGCAGGCCACCCACGAACTGGTGGGCTTGTAAATAGTATTGTGGGATGGAAACCGTTGCCGCCTCCGGAGAGGCAGATTGGAGGAAGGGCCCGCAGCAGAGCAGGCTGTGTATATGTGGGTCTGGTTTTGCTATCTATTCCCGCCCCTGTCTGCCTGCCTGGCCATAGTAGATTCAGGATATCTTGAGGGATCTTGCTGCATTCCATTTGCAAATCTGCAGACAATTCATCTTTATTGCTATAAATACAGACCCCAACTCGTCGCCCTAACATCCCAAAGATGCTCTAGAACAGAGGTCCCAAACACGTGGCTCGCGGGCCGCATGCAACCCCTGAGGCTGATTGTTGTGGCCCCCAGACTTGCTGACGATCGCGGCCTTATGCTGGAGGTCGGCACTGGCAGAGCAGAGTACTACTTGGCACAAGGATGAGCACAATGCTACAAGGCACAAAAATGAGCACAATACTACAGGACACAAGAATGAGCACAATACTACAGGGCACAAGGATGAGCACAATGCTACAGGGCACAAGGATGAGCACAATGCTACTGGGCACAAGGATGAGCACAATGCTACAGGGCACAAGGATGAGCACAATGCTACAGGGCACAAAGATGAGCACAATACTACAGGGCACAAAGATGAGCACAATGCTACAGGGCACAAGGATGAGCACAATGCTACAGGGCACAAGGATGAGCACAATACTAAAGGGCACAAGGATGAGCACAATACTACAGGGCACAAGGTTGAGCCCAATATTACAGGGCACAAGTATGAGCACAGTACTACTTGGCCCAAGGATGAGCACAATGCTACAGGGAAAAACGATGGGCACTGTGATGGTGGGATATGGGGGAGGTGTATCTTGCTGTACAGATTCCTATTTTAAGCTTGGTTCACTGTCTTATTTGTACTGCTTGAAGTTCTGCCGAGTTATGGACCTGGTTCTTACTATCATCCTTTGCTGCTTATTTGGCTTCCCCACATCAAACTCATCATCATCCAGGTCCTGGCCTTGCATGGCATCACTCACTCACTTCCTGCTCTGTAGAAAAATTTTCATACTCCTCCTCAGAATAATTATCTGTGGACTTTATCTTCTGGCTGGTGTTCATGGCACTGTCTTCATGATCGATGGGCTGACTGGAGAGGGAGAAGATCCAGATCTCCGCCACCTTGACAGAGGCTTCCTTCATGTTACTGAAAAGGCTTAATACTTGGCTTCCTTCAGATGGATGCTGCATCACCTCAGCCATGTTAATGCATCCAATTGCCAGAGTTTTGTACCCCAGGATTGTCCGGTTCTTGTACCTTTTCCTCCTCTGGAGCATTATCTGTAGCTTGTCTCCTTCCCTTTTCAAAAAGTGAGGGTACTGCAATGAAAAGGTCAGTGCAAGATCGGTTTCCACTTGTCCACTAGGTGGCAGCACGATCTCATGAGAGTGAAGAATGCGCTTGGATCCCTGCATTTTCACAGCAATTACTACCAAAATAAGCTCTTTGTCCAACAACTTCACCACCAGGAGCTTCTTAAGCGTCAAACTACAAAGCCTGGGGATACAGCTGGGGCTGGAGCCATCTATCTCCCAAGTGGCAAACAAGTTCATGGGCACTGGCCTGTTCAGCGCCCCCGGGAAGCTCATCTGCCCCTTGTCTGCCATGGGGGCGTGCCTGAGGAGGGCGAGGAGTAGAGAGACGGGGAGATGTGACCGGAGGAGCTGATTGTGTCCTCCGCCCTGAGGCAGGTGACATCCCTCTGCTGTCAGAGAGGAAACCACAGCAGCCACCATGGCGGACAAGGGGCGGCTGAGCTTCCCGGGGGCGCTGAACAGGCCGGTGCCCATGAATTTGTTTGCCACTTGGGAGATAGATGGCTCCAGCCCCAGCTGAATCCCCAGGCTTTGCAGTTTGATGCTTAAGAAGCTCCTAGTGGTGAAGGAGTTGGACAAAGAGCTTATTTCGGTAGTAATTGCTGTGAAAATGCAGGGATCCAAGGGCATTCTTCGCTCTCATGAGATCGTGCTGCCACCTAGTGGACAAGTGGAAAACGATCTTGCACTGACCTTTTCACTGCAGTATCCTCACTTTTTGAAAAGGGAAGGAGACAAGCTACAGATAATGCTCCAGAGGAGGAAAAGGTACAAGAACCGGACGATCCTGGTGGTACAAAACTCTGGCTATTGGATGCATTAACATGGCTGAGGTGATGCAGCATCCATCTAAAGGAAGCTAAGTATTAAGCCTTTTCAGTAACATGAAGGAAGCCTCTGTCAAGGTGGCGGAGATCTGGATCTTCTCCCTCTCCAGTCAGCCCATCGATCATGAAGACAGTGTCATAAACATCAGCCAGAAGATAAAGTCCACAGATAATTATTCTGAAGAGGAGAATGAAAGAGTTTTTCTTCAGAACAGGAAGCGAGTGATGATGCCGTGCAAGGCCAGGACCTGGATGATAATGAGTTTGATGTGGGGAAGCCAAAGAAGCAGCGAAGGACGATAGTGAGAACCACGTCCATAACTCGGCAGAACTTCAAGCAGTACAAATAAGACAGTGAACCAAGCTTAAAATAGGAATCTGTACAGCAAGATACACCTCCCCCATATCCCACCATCACAACCTCTCCCTCATTCTGAATATGTGAGCATGCCATGAGGTCTACACAGACCTCTGGCCATCTCACTTAAGTCTAAGTTGCTCAGCTGTGGATAGTCTATCAGCATTCTGGTGTTGGCTTCCACGCTTGTATTGGATGGAGGAGCTGTAGGTGGTCAAGATTGTGCAAGATTTTTGCAAATGCCCAGGTTGCCCACATCGATAACATCTCCTCTGCATCGTGCTCCTTCCAATGTGCATTTTGGAGAAGGCAGTAGGAGAACCTGGTGACAAAGGCCAGAGGCCATATACTCCAACAGGGGCATCTATGGTGCAGGGGTCAGCGGTACACTCTTCCTCAGGCGGGATAGAATGCACAAAATGCATCGGACGAGATGTAGGTGCATGGGGGTCCCTGTGAATCCTTGCGGGACAACTGGATTGCAGGTGCCCAGGTTGTCCACACCCATAACATCTCCTCTCTGTGATTCTCCCAGGGCATGGTCGGAACTGTTGGGGTCCAGAATTGGGAGCCGTGGTTGTCATCAGCCTACTACTGGGTGAAGGGGCAGATATAACCGGAGAGGGCAGGGGTGCAGGAGCAGGCTGTGGCTTATTGCCCAGAAGCATCCTCCATTGCTGTCGGATAGTAAGGGCCTCATCCGCCAGTGCTGCATCTCCATCCAAGGTGCACGGCGTGCGTTCTCTGACTCATTCACGTATTTCTGAAGGACACTTGTAAAGAAATTATTCTATAAGAAATATCTGTATAATGTCTTCCACAGTGAAGGCGTCTTCCGCTTCCAGCCATCTCCGACATGCCTGGGACATCTTATGGGCATACATCCTCAACGTTCCCCCGGTGGTGCATGGGAGGTCTCGGAACTGTGCCCTATGTGAGTCTGGGGTGATGGCATGGTAATCCAGGATAGTCCGCTTTACAATGTTGTAATCCCGGTTCTGCTGTGAGTCAATGGTGCGATAAGCCTCCGCCAAGCTTCCGTTCAGGAGTCCCACTAACAAACGCACCCATCCAGAGTGGAGAACCTCCATCATGACACACTGCTGCTCAAAGTCCTTGAAGAACCCTTCCACATCTCCGGAAGCCTCATCAAATGGCTTGAAGTCCACCCGGGTGATCTGTACAGGCTCCCAGATCGCTGGGTTTACACTCCAATTCACATTATTCTCTGTCGGACTCCATTGCTTCTTGTCTCCTTTGTGCTCGGCGAGCAGCCTGCTCCTTATATTCCTGAGATAGACCGGGGCCAAGAGCTGCCATCTCTTCTTCGAATCACACCACCCACTGGCTTTTTGGGGCAGGGATCCCCGTCCCCAGTGTTTGTCCGTCAAACATCTGGGAGGAGGTGGAGTGGCTCTCACCCACAAGTAGATCAATTAAAGCTTCTTTATTCACTTGCTGGTAGCTCAGTCCCAGATCTTTGTCTCTCTCCTTTAGACTGGAAGCAGTCCAGTTTCTGTACTCACTATGTTGGTGGATCTTCATTAGGCTGTGCTCTATTGATCCCACTGCTGCCACCAGTTGTCACATGGTACTTCTCCCATATCACACAATCAACAGAGCGAGAGATGGCGGTACAATCCAAAGAGCATTTATTTCAAGCAAATCAAAACGGTCCATAACATAATCCACAAAACAGAGGGTAAAATTGTCCAGTAATGGCATAAATGTCCCCATCTCTCTGAGAAGTCTAAGCTTCTCCCAGGGGATCAATCCTTCTTCCTTAAAATTCTTAAATAGACTGACTGAATCTCCCAGGTAAGCAAAAAGGTTACAGTAGGTGGACTCTAGGCCCACCTACCCCCACACGGAAGCGCCTCAAGAGGCTATAAACTTGCACTATAGAGGGTGATTACTTACAAACAATACAATGTACACAGAAGCAGCACAAATAAGACAGTGAACCAAGCTTAAAATAGGAATCTGTACAGAAAGATACACCTCCCCCATATCACACCATCACAGGCACAATGCTACTGGGCACAAGGACACAAGGATGGGCACAATGTTACCGGGCACAAGGATGAGCACAATGCTATTGGGCAAGGATGAGCACAATGCTAGTGGGCACAAGGATGAGCACAATGCTACTTGGCACAAGGATGAGCACAATGCTAGTGGGCACAAGGATGAGCACAATGCTACTTGGCACAAGGATGAGCACAATACTACAGGGCACAAGGATGAGCACAATACTACAAAGATGAGCATATTACTACAGGGCACACTGATGGGGACATTACTGTAGCATGGGGACATTGCTACAAGATGTTAGTTAAGATTACTATATGATGCTGCTAATTGTAAAACAATATTACAAGATGGTGATAAAATGTAAAAAAAAAAAAAAAAACAGAATAAAACATGATTTTTTTTGTCATTAAAATGCTTTTTTATATATTCACTTAACTAAACAAAAAAAGAGCAGGTTTGTCATAAGAAACAAGCAAAAAATGTTCAAAAAAGTGATTCAAAGGTGTATAGAAAAAACTGGAATGATTAAAAATGTTACCTTGTCCTGCAAGGAATGCGGCCCCTCTCAATTTTTTTTTCTATGTGCGGCCCATACACCCAGATGAGTTTGAGACCCCTCCTCTAGAATGTTGAAATCAGGTGACTGACTTGGCCATTGCAACAGCTGAACATTTTTCTTCGCTAACCAATTTTTTACTAAATTGGATGTGTGCTTAGGATCATTGTCTTGCTAGAGCTGGAGTTTCCAGCCTTTGTCTACTTTGGTTTAACATGTGGCAGCATTCTCCATTATATCCTTGCACATGGTAACATCCATATTTCCATCAATTGTATGAAAGGGCCAATGGCAGATGCAGAAAAGCAGCCCCAAACCATGACATTGCAACCACCATGTTACACTGTAGGTGTTTGCTACCTTACATCATCACGGTTTCCAATTTGGTGGTATATATAGTTCACTCCATCACTACCAAACAGACTGAACTTGGATTCATCTGACCACAACACCTTTGACCAATCTGTCTCTTTTCTGTGTTGTTTGACAAATTCAAGTCGGACCTTCCAGTCCTTTTCAGAGATGAAAGGCTTCTTGACTGGAACTCGTGCATTCAAGCCCACTGCTCTTAGCCATCGCACTACAGTTTGATGACTCACTTTGACCCCATATTCTTTGCTCATTTTGTGCATAATCTGTACAGCACTTTTATGGACATTAGATACAGACTTTTTCTTATTAATTTGATCAACTTTGGAGGAAGTTTTCCGTGGTTATCCTCTTCTAGGTTTGTCAGCTGTTCCATAACCTTCTTTTTCTTTATTATACGTGACACATGACTCTGAGAACAGTTGAATTCTCACCTCTTTTTGGCTTTTGGTTGACTTCACTCTCAGAATAATAAGCTTCCTGACATCTGGTGAGAAATTTGACTTTGTCTTTACCATGTTGTATCTGAAAAATACAAATAAAAAAAATTATATACATTTTAGGCAAAATTAGACTACCAATGACAAAATATGCAAAACATTTGGCCCAGCAAGTATGAAAAGCTAACATATAAAGGGCTAAAACAATGTCAAACATAATATCCATCCTTAGAGCTGACAGTCATTTGCTTCCAGGTTACTAAAAGTACCAAGAAAATAGCATCACGACAACCAGACAGAAGTAATCACACTTTAAAAAAAATAGAAAGTGTTTGGTTGCTACTGTGCCGCCCCCGCAACAACCGACGGGCTGCTCGGACCCGGATCAACAGTGGCTCGAAGGGTCTCCGGATCCGAGGCGGGGTCGCGCGGCTACCCGGAATAAAAAGGGGAATGTTTTGGATGGTGAATGGGATAATGTTCGTGACGCCACCCACGGTGTGTGGTAACGTGAGGGACCACCGCTGCCGTTTGGGGGGAGAGCCCGGGGACGATCTTGTGGCAGCTCGAGATGTTAACCCCTCCGTGGGCAGGGGGAGTGGTGTCCCGGGACTCGGTGATGGATGGAGTGGGTAACCCATCGGGGGTGAAGGGATATCGGGTACTCACACAGTCCAAAGTCACTGACACTGACACCAGGTAAACCAAACTCTTGAATGCTCTGTCTCTGTTGGTCGAGCACGCTGGGTCCGTGCCCCTTTGGTGTTGCTGGTTGGTCTGAAGCCTTGTCCCTTGGCACTGTGTGTCTCTCGTATGGATTCCTTTCACTTGGAATTACTCGGGTCCCGTTCACCTACGTGGCTAGCAGGGTGAGCTTGCTCTCAGGGTTCACGCTTGGGATTTTCTGGACGGTTGTGGGAAGTCCTATCCTCCTCGTTGCATTAGTATCCCGATTCTGGAGCGGGTGGGGAACGGTTCCCGAAGACTCCGTTCCCGTCGGGTGAATTACTGGGCTGCGTGAAGCTTCTTCCCAGCCTAGGGTCCACGCCCCCAGTCATGCCCTGGCCCCTGCCCGGTTGTAGGACAAGGCAGCCGGCCTGCTCTCTGTAGCAGCACTGTACCCCTGTCACTACCCCCTGCGACCGTGGTTCCAGCTCCTTCTGGCCAGGCCAACGTCTGGCACCTAGAATGGGTACAGGAGCCCAGCTCCACAGCGTGACCTGTCCTGTCACCGCTGTCTCACTGCTCAACTACTAACATCTCTGCCCTCCCTCTTCCATCCCTCCATCTGGGTGGCCCTATTCCCCTCAGGCTGCCCAATGGGTGTTTGGTGGGTGTGGTGCAGAGTGTTCCTCACGATTTATGTATACCTGTTGGTAGCAACACCAAAGTGACAGGACCCGTAATGAAGGAGGAGCAGATACCATGCAGAAGGACAGATTGCCCGGCACCCTTGTGATGACCTGATAGGCCAGGGCGTCACACTACTGTATGACACTAGCTTTTTCTGCTCATGTACTGCATTCCACAAATGGGAATATTGTCTTCTGACTCCCCCATATAACCCCAAAAATACAATTTGAATTGCTCCCACGCTGTATTATTGCTAGGCTACTGCACAGGCGCGTGGTTATGTTGCACTATGTTGATGATGCAAAATATGTTATCCACATAAATCATAGTCGGAGGACAGTGATTAAGACCACAGAAAAGGCACAGACGTCACAGCAATGACGCCCATTGAATCGAACTATCTTCACTGAAATAAAGAGCAAGAACAATTCAAATGGTACTTTTGGAGGTACACAGGAGAAGTCGAGAGACGATATACACGTTGTTAGAGTACAGTAAAGGAGCAGATAAAGGTCTTTGGTGAAAAACTCAAAAACTGGTGACAAATTCCCTTTAAAGGCCACAGTAATTGGCTGACTCAAAGGCAATTACTTAGCCACAGGTTGTGATAACATCTAACAGTACCATGGAATTTCAGGCAGAGCAGTAAATATGGGTCCCTCATTCAAAATTTAAACTTGGCCTCTACCAGCATGTTGGTAAGACGTATCAGTCCTGGCAACATTCTAGATCCTAAAGAGACATGTGTGTGATCTTCCTCCATTAAAAAAAAAAGACTAAAGATAAAATAAATAAATCTCATACAAAACACAGCAATTTTCTAAGTAAGGCTATGTGCGCACGTTGCGTACAAGCCCTGCAGAAAGTTCTGCAGCGATCTGAAGAGCACACGTGCGCTTCAAATCGCTGCAGAAAATGTCCGGAGAGAAAAAAAAAAAAAAAGCCGAATCCATGCGCTCTGCCTGCAGGTCCTGCCATAGACAGAGCAGGGGCTGCCGGCAAAGCGCACGGAAGAAGTGACATGTCACTTCTTGAACGCAGCGCTTCGGGCAGCAGCCGAAGCGCTGCGCTCTAAAACGCCACGTGCGCACGGCCCCAGCACAATCTCCATAGACTGTGCAGGGGACGCAGGACGCATGCAGTTACACTGCGCTACAAAGCGCAGCGTAACTGCATGAATTACGCACACGTGCGCACATAGCCTTATACTTGCAAATAGTAGATATAACATTACAAAATATCCCCATATCATCACTGAACAATTCTGCTATATCAAAATTAATGTACTAATAATAAACCACTTAAATACCACCACAGAATGACCATATATCATCACCACACCATATCTGAATATAACTATCATTCTGTTACTAAGCAAAATCCACCAAGGCCAATATATCAATAATATCACAAACAAGGGATAAATACCATCACACCATGCCAAGACCAGATATTACCACGACATACAAACCAAATAATACCACCAAACTGAAACATTATCAAAAATCACAATACTAAAAATAGTATTACCGCTAGTGACATTTTACCCAGGAGCTCTGTAGATGGCTAGTACAGGTAAATCCAGTGACTTACCAATTTCATCTTCAATTTCTTCCAGCTAAGGCGTCATCACTCCAGAAAGTAACACAGACATCTATGACTGGTCACTTTGACACTCCACTAGATCAGTGTTTCTCAAATGCCACTCCTCATGGCCCCCAGCAGGTCATGTTTTCAGGATTTCCTTGGCATTGAACAGGTGATGGAATCATTATAAAGGATTCACTTTTGCAATACTAAGGAAATCCTGAAAACATGACCTGTTTGGGATAGTGAGGACTGGAGTTTAGGAACTGCTGCACTAGATGAAGAAGAGTACCAGATGATACTGATGATCTTCACAGTAAGGCCAGTATCACACATACTTCTTTTTGCCGGTTTGGCGGATCCGGCTCGCTCCCGTACAGTGAATACAGTACAATGACAGCGCAACAAGCGCCGGTCACATGCTGTCATGTGACCGGCGCATGTGACCCGGAAGTTACAGCGCTGTCATTGTACTGTATTCACTGTACGGGAGCGAGCCGGATCCGCCAAACCAGCAAAAAGAAGGATGTGTGAAACTGGCCTTACAGTACCTCCCTTTTAATCCCCTGTGAGACTGTGACCGGGGTTATCTATGACGGCCGGTATGTCTCGCCCCAGTTGTGCTCACTCCATGATAGAAAGTAAATCCACTCCAGGGTTAATGCTGTTTCCCTACAGGCTGAAGGAAGGGTTAAATGGAAACAGGAACGAGGGCAGGTGTGCCGGGTGTGAGGGAGTGAACAGAACTCCCTGAGTTCTCTGCTGGAGAGACACATGTATATTGCTTTGGACTTTTGTTTGGATTAAAACCGTGTGCTGTGAACCTTAATGCCTGGATCCCGTGTCTTCTGCTGCGCAGCCGACCGTGCTACCTCACATATGGTGGAGAATGCGGGCATGACAGCCGGTGAGGTGTAGCTTCCATCCCTGGTGACCCAGTAGCACATGTCCTGGATTCGAGCGGCTATACTACAGCCCAAACCCGGTGACGCCATGGAGGACATACTAAAGCAGCTGGCTCAGGCTACTGCACAGCAACAACAGATGAATACACACCTGCTCCGGACGTTGGAACATCAGCAGCAACAGCACCAGCAATCCTTGAAATTGCAGGAACAGAGGCACCAAGAACAGATGGTCCTCCTGGCCAAGTCGATCCGTGCCGGACCGACAGCAACAACCCCGGGACCGGGTGACGACGGCAGCGTCCGGAAAGCGGTGAGACAAGCGTTACAAAAGATGACCCCGGGGGATCGGGGGATAATGTGGAAGCGTTCCTGGCGGTGTTTGAGCGAGTGGCCGAGCGGGAAAAGCTGCCGACCCCCCAGTGGGCTGAGGTATTGTCGCCCTATCTGACGGGGGAACCCCAAAAAGCGTACCTGGACCTCTGTACCGAGGACGCCATTGACTATGTGACCCTGAAAGCCGAAATACTGGCTCGGTTGGGGGTGAATACCTATGTACGGGCTCAGCGGGTAAATCAGTGGTTCTATGAGGAAGCCAAACCCGTACGCTCCCAGGCCTATGACTTGTTGCATCTTGTAAAAAAGTGGTTGCAGCCTGACACTCTGAGCCCGGCGCAAATGGTGGAAAGGGTAGTAGTGGATCGTTTTGTGCGCACTTTACCCGTCACCGTTCAACGGTGGGTAGGACAGGGAGACCCGAGTACCCTGGACCAATTAGTGTCCCTGGTAGAGCGGCATGTGGCTATGCAGGACTTGATACGGGACACTGAGACTTTGCGTACCGCCCGGCGGTCCGGCCCCTCCAAGCCTAGGGCCAAGGACCCACCGCTGACAACGGTGCAGGAGTCCCCTACCGTCCCGTCTGAAACCGCGCCCGCCATTCCTGAGGTCCGGAAGGTTCTGTACCCTAAACGACAACCCGTCAAGGGGGTTTCCGTCCCCATTAGATGTTGGCGGTGCCAGCGGGTGGGACATATGGAAGCCCAGTGTCCACTCACCACGGAGCCCATGGATTGTGGGGTTACCCGGCGGGGTTCAATGTATGCTCAGGTGGTGTGTACCGCTGACCTGGTCTCCCCAGAGACGGAGCCCCACTTGTGCCAAATACAGGTGAATGGATGTCCGGTTACAGGCTTGTTGGATTTCGGAAGCTTAGTGACCCTTGTGCGATCAACCCTAAGGGCTAAAGTAAAGGCCACAGGACGTACCGTGGGGGTCGTTTGCATACATGGGGACCGCCGAGACTATCCCACGGGGATTGTCACCATCACAGCACCTTGCGGTGAGGTGCAACATGAGGTGGGACTTATTAACACTCTTCCTTATGACGTGATCCTAGGAAGGGATCTGCCCTATTTTTGGACTTTATGGAGGGGACCCCCTAAGTCCCCTCAGATATTGATCAGTCCGGGACCTGAGCCCTACAATCCTGAATCCGGGACGCCTGCCGTAGGGGTCACCATGATAGGGACAGAGTGTGAACCCGATAGGTCACCCCTAGAGGTATTGGCAGGAGAGGCTGAGATGGTCGAGCCTATCCCGGAGTTGGAGGCGTCCCCGGATACGTTTGGGACAGCCCAACTCCAGGACCCTACGTTAATACATGCCCGGAGTCGGGTGACAGTAGTTGACGGGGTGGCACAGCTGCCCGATGCCCAGGTAAGGTACCCCCATTTCGTTCTTAAGCAAGATTTACTCTACCGGGTAGATGAAATACGGGGCGTGGGGGTAGAACAGTTGGTGGTGCCCCAGCCGTATCGCCGGCGGGTCCTCGACTTGGCTCATAAACACCTGATGAGTGGCCACCTCGGGGTCAAGAAAACGCAGGAGCGAATATTGCAAAGGTTCTATTGGCCCGGGGTCTTTGGGGAGGTAAAACGGTTCTGCGAAACCTGCCCGGAGTGTCAGCTTACCGCACCCCTGACCCATTTTCGCAGTCCGTTGGTACAGTTACCCATTATAGAAGTTCCTTTTGAACGGATAGGGATGGATCTGGTGGGGCCCCTCGTAAAGTCCGCTCGAGGGCACCAACACATCCTAGTGATCGTTGACTATGCCACCCGGTATCCAGAGGCGATACCTCTCAGACATACTGCAGCAAAGCTGATAGCTCGGGAGTTGTTTGCTGTGTTCTGCCGGGTGGGGTTGCCCAAGGAGATCCTTACGGATCAGGGGACCCCATTCATGTCTAATGTGACCAAAGAGCTATGCCGGCTACACCAGATCAAGCAGTTGCGTACGTCTGTGTATCCTCCTCAAACGGACGGTTTAGTCGAGCGTTTCAATAAAACCCTGAAAACCATGCTCAAAAGGGTGATTTCAAAAGACGGGAAAGACTGGGATATGATGCTTCCCTATTTAATGTTTGCCATCCGTGAGGTGCCACAGGCATCCACGGGGTTTTCGCCTTTTGAATTGTTATACGGGCGACATCCCCGGGGATTGTGGGACCTGGCAAAGGAAACATGGGAGCAAGAGCCCACCCCCCATAAAAGTGTGATTGAACACATTTTGGGTATGCAGAACCGCATAAGCGCGGTCATGCCAATTGTGAAGGAGCATTTACAGGAGGCTCAGGCCGCGCAAAGCGGCCGCTACAATAGACAAGCCACCGTGCGGACCTTTAAACCCGGGGATCGGGTGTTGGTATTAATCCACACGGTGGAGAGTAAATTCCTGGCTCAGTGGCAAGGTCCCTACGAGATAAAGGAAAGAGTCGGGGTGGTCAACTATAAAGTATTGCAGCCCGGTAGGCGGAAACCTGAACAAATATACCATGCCAACCTATTAAAACCTTGGCAGGAACGGGAAAACCTGATGGCTGTTTTTTCCCCATCTCCCTCCTCTTCGGGTCGTTCACATCCGGCTCCAGCGACCTCCGGAGAGGACGAACCGGAAGTAAGGATTGGAGAAGCCCTCACCAAGCAACAGAGGCGAGAGGCCAGACGGTTGGTTCAGCAGAACCCCGATGTCTTCTCCGAGCTGCCCGGTAGGACCAGTCTGATACGACATGATATTGTCACCGAGCCCCACCTGAAGGTACGCCTGAAGTCATACCGGGTACCGGAGGCTCGACGACAAGCCATATCGGAGGAAGTAAAGACAATGTTACGCCTGGGGGTCATCGAAAAATCCCGGAGTGAATGGGCTAGTCCGATTGTCCTAATACCAAAACCCGATGGCTCCTTAAGGTTCTGCAATGACTTTAGGAGATTGAACGACATATCCAAGTTCGATCTCTACCCCATGCCCCGGGTGGATGAGCTGATTGATAGGCTGGGACAGGCGCGATATTTTACCACGCTCGACCTGACCAAGGGGTACTGGCAGGTGCCACTGACGGAGTCCGCCAAGGAGAAAACCGCTTTTGTTACGCCGGAGGGTCTCTTCCACTATGTTGTCTTGCCTTTTGGGTTACATGGCGCTCCGGCCACGTTCCAGAGGTTGATGGACTTAGTGCTGGAACCCCACCAGGCGTATGCATCAGCGTACCTTGATGACATCATTATTTACAGCTCCGATTGGCAGACCCACTTGGAACAGGTACAAGCGGTGGTGGACGCGCTTCGAACAGCCGGATTGACAGCCAATCCCAAGAAATGTGCATTGGGACTCACGGAAGCCCGCTACTTGGGCTACGTGATAGGCCAAGGAGTGATTAAGCCCCAAATTAACAAGGTTGAGGCGATCCAGAAGTGGCCTAGACCCCTGACCACAAAGCAGGTTAGGGCCTTCCTAGGTATCGTGGGGTACTACAGGAGGTTTGGAAAGGATTTTGCGGGACTATCAGCCCCCTTGACGGACCTTCTCAAAGGCAAGAAGTCCGTCATGGTGCGCTGGACTCCGCAGGCCGAGGACTCCTTCCGGGCCCTGAAGGAGGTCCTGTGCGGACAGCCCGTTCTTGTACACCCTGATTTCCGGAAGGAGTTCATAGTACAGACTGACGCCTCAGAGGTCGGCCTGGGGGCAGTGCTGTCTCAGGTGGTTCAGGGGGAGGAGCACCCCGTCACCTTCTTAAGTAGGAAGCTCACCCCTCCCGAGCGGAATTATAGCGTAGTGGAGAAGGAGTGCCTGGTGATCAAGTGGGCCTTGGAGTCCCTACGCTATTACCTGCTGGGGCGGCAGTTTCGCTTGGTGACGGATCACTCTCCACTGGTCTGGATGAGGTCCGCCAAGGAACGGAATGCCCGGGTTACCCGGTGGTTCCTTTCTCTGCAGAACTTCCGGTTTACGGTTGAACATAGGGCCGGTGGGTTGCAGGGCAACGCCGATGCCTTGTCCCGCGGCCCGTGTTTGATGGCGGGAGTTCAACCCCGCACGATTGAACTGAGGGGGGGGGTATGTGAGACTGTGACCGGGGTTATCTATGACGGCCGGTATGTCTCGCCCCGGTTGTGCTCACTCCATGATAGAAAGTAAATCCACTCCAGGGTTAATGCTGTTTCCCTACAGGCTGAAGGAAGGGTTAAATGGAAACAGGAACGAGGGCAGGTGTGCCGGGTGTGAGGGAGTGAACAGAACTCCCTGAGTTCTCTGCTGGAGAGACACATGTATATTGCTGTGGACTTTTGTTTGGATTAAAACCGTGTGCTGTGAACCTTAATGCCTGGATCCCGTGTCTTCTGCTGCGCAGCCGACCGTGCTACCTCACACCCCCCACTATAAAAGTATCTAAAAAAATAAAAGTTATGGTAGTGATGTTTCAGTTTCTGACCATCACATAATAGAAATATGCCCTTCTGTGGGCTCCATACACTATTAATGCATATGCCCCCTTTTGTGGTCCTCCTGCAATGGTAAATTTCTTTTGTTCTGAGCCCATGCTCTAGTTATATTTGTCTTTATGCTCAAATGCAACAGTAATGCACCCACCCCGGTTGCAACAACACAGTGATAACAGATACCATTTCTATCCCCATTTAGTAACAGTGTTCCATTTTATGCCTCACTGCAAAGGGAGCATTCCATATTGTGGCTCCAAAAATTAATAATGTATTGGCCGCAATTGGGAATATAATTCATGTTCATCATTCTGGACCAGTTAGCCAAATATATTAATATTTCTCCCTATTGGTTCCCTACAGTAATTCTGGCACTCAGAGACTAACAATGTATGTTCTCCAATCTGGCTCCTGTCATCTAATATTGTTCCCTGTCATGGTCCTCACCCAGTAATAATGACCTCTGTCTTGGCCTCATCCTGTAATAATGTTATCCGTCCTCTCTTTTCATGCTTTTTCCTGCTCTCTTTGTCTGAGCTCTTATCCTTTAATTATGTCCCCCATCCTCACCTCCATTCTGTAACAATGTCACCCAATTTGGCCTTCATCCTGTAATAATGGCCCACTTTTCTTGGCCTTATTCTGTCAATGTACCCTGTCCTTGTCCCCATGCTATAAATGTCCCTCATCGTGGCCCCAATCCTGTAGAACGTCCCCCATCTTTGAATGACAACCACCGTTGAGGGTCCCATCTTGTAATAATGTCACTTTCTGCCACTTTTCAAATACATACAAAAAAATAAAGATTCTTTTTACATGTCCCCACTTCCAAGCAGCATCATCTTCCTGCTCCATAGCCAGCCCAGTTGTAGCGGCTGCTGCTGGGTACTGCAGAACAGCTCCCATTCAAAAGAATAAGTGCTGCTCTGCAGTACAAGGCAGAGGCCCCTACAATTTGAATGGACCTGCGTTTTATAGCTTTATTCAAAACTAGAAGGTGGCCCGATTCTACGCATCGGGTATTCTAGAATTTACGTATTGTGTAGTTAATGTATGATTTTTGTTATATATATATAGATGTTGTTGTGTGTAGTTACCAAGTGTTTGTGTAGGGCGCTGTACATGTTCTGGGTGTTCTCTGGGTGTGGTGGGGGGTGAGAGCGGTGTTGTGTGTGTGTTGCGTTGTGTGTGTTGAGTTGTTTGTGGAGCGCTGTGTGTCTGTAGCGTGTTGTGTGTGTGTTGCGCGGTTTGTGTGGGTGTGGGGTGTGTGTGTGTGTTTTGGGGGGAGGTATCTTTTGTGCAATGTGTGTGTTGTGCGGTATGTGCGCATATTTGTGTGTGCCGCGGTGTTTGTGTGTTGGGTGTTGTGTGTGTGCGGCGTTGTCTGTGTGTGTGGGTGTCTGTGTAGGGCGGTGTTTGTGGTTCCCAGTGTGTGTGGTGTGTTGTGCAGTGCGTGTGTGGCGGTGTGTGTGTGTGTTTTGGGGGGAGGTGTGCACCCCCCCATCATGCTGCATCCCCCATGCTGCGCACCCCCCATCGTGCTCCATCCCCCATGCTGCGCACCCCCTATCGTGCTCCATCCCCCATGCTGCGCACCCCCCATCGTGCTCCATCCCCCATGCTGCGCACCCCCCATCGTGCTCCATCCCCCATGCTGCGCATTCCCCATCGTGCTCCATCCCCCATGCTGCGCACTCCCAAACGTGCTCCATCCCCCATGCTGCGCACTCCCAAACGTGCTCCATCCCCCATGCTGCGCACTCCCCATCGTGCTCCATCCCCCATGCTGCGCACCCCCCATCGTGCTCCATCCCCCATGCTGCGCACTCCCCATCGTGCTCCATCCCCCATGCTGTGCACCCCCCATTGTGCTCCACAGTCACACATCAGACAGTATACACGCACACATCTGATCGCATACACCCCACTTTTGCCTGTGCCCTCCAGTGGGCGGTCCCAGCAGCTGTGCTGCACGCAATGCTCCTCTGCCTTCTGCCGACACGCACACATCCGATCGCATACACACACACATCCGATCGCATACACGCACACATCCGATGGCATACACGCACACATCCGATCGCATACACGCACACACACGATCGCATACACGCACACACACGATCGCATACATGCACACACACGATCGCATACACGCACACACACGATCGCATACACGCACACACACATTGACGATATCGCACATACGCGCTCACACTCCCAACGTCCGGAGATACCACATGCTTTCGGCCATGTGATCCTCCGGCAGGTCCTGGAAGGTCACTGCACGCACATTATCGCCGCCGAGAAGCAAGCGATATCACTGGATGTTGTGAGTGTGTGGATGCGATCTGATGTGTGTGTGAGGTGTGTGTGAGTGTGATCTGATGTGTGTGTGTGTGTGTCTGTTCTTATGTGTGTGCGTGTGTGTGTGTGTGTTCCGCCACTGCAGGACCTTGATGCGCACACCTGGGAGCTGGTGTACGCTGGTAACCATGCTACACAATATTAGACGATGTGTACCATGGTTACCAGCGTACCCCGCCCCCCGCACGCACGGGAGCCCACACCAGCGTACGCCGGCAACCCCAGCAATGCGAGGGTATGTGTCGGCTGGGTTGCCGGCGTATGCTGGTGTGGGCTCTCGGGGGTACAGCACTCACCTGGGAGTCGGGGCTCCATGTCGGTTCGGGGAATGTGTGCGGGGGGCGGGGCATGGCCGAGTTGCCAATGCGTGCAGGGGCGGGGGCGAGAGGCCAATCCGTGGGGGGGACGGAGCCTGGGCGAGCGGCCAATCCGTGCGGGGGGGCGGAGCCAAGGCGAGCGGCCAATGAGACGCTTGTCGCGGTAATGACAGAATTTTGGAGCAAGACAGACAGACAGACAGACAGACAGGCAGACAGAATAAGGCAATTATATATATAGATGTTTACATCAGGCTCCCAGCAGAGCAAATGATTTCTCATTGGTGGGAGGTGCTGGATGTCTGAGCCCCACCGATTTGATACTGATGATATCCTAAGGATAGTGAATCAATGTGCTTTGATCAGACAACCCGTTTTACTGCCAATACCATGAGCAGTTAGGAAATGAAAAAAAAATGTCCTCTACTTCAAGGATATGTTCACATGTTGCAGATACAAATCTAGATAGACTTGTCAGAGTAAGTACAAAATGTGTACCATCTTACAAATGCAGTAAAATTGATGAGTGCCAAAACAACCTTCACACATACAGTATTGTGGTTTTTTTTCCCACTATTTTGTTTTACATACAAAGGATTATGTGAACGATCCTATTCTATTCAAGTCTAATACAGCTATTGTGTTTTTTGCAAAAATAATGGCCAACATTTACTAATTCTGTCTGAAAGACTGTGCAAAACTAGACCATGCAGTCAGAAGATGAGCCAAGCTGTGTCACGGATTTATGAAGCCTCTTTCACATGTCTGTATCAATTCTAGTAGTTAATGGTGATGTGTTGTACTCAGACATTGACATAATCATCTGCCCATTGTCCCCACCTATTCATCAGACTGTCTGGATTGACAACCTTCATTGTGACTTCTCATTCTACATTTATTTGTTTCACATTGTATTTGATATTGCATTATCTACATATATTTCCACAAGCATTCCTCCTTTATATCTTTTTTGTATTATTTTTTTTATTTATTTTTATATTATTGGCAATACCCTTCACCCCTCTTGTTTTTTCCTTTTCTTTTCTTCTTCACTCACCTTTTCCATATGGATATAATGTACATTACTTGATGTGGTTTATGCCACTTGCACTTTAAACTGACGTTAACGCTAACCACTTGCTTCCCCAACGTTGTACATTTTCATCTATATCTTTCTTTTCTTCTCTCTCTCTTTTCCACTTTTTTTGGTCTTATTCACATTCGTTACTGACTCCTACTCACCATCGTGTAACTATTGTATGATTATATTAACTCATTCCTTGGTTGCCTCCCCCGTTACCACGGGCTCTGGCAGGTAATGCCTGCACAGCTCTGCTGATATGATCAGTAGAGATGTGTGGCTAACAAGAACTGGTGGATTAGAGAGCACACGCTCCTGTTTACCCTTCAGATGGCGCTCTCACATACTGACACTGCAATTTAAATGGCCACTGCAGGGAATGCACTGTTGCTTGCCGCCATCGGTGCAGGATGCCTTGGTGTTGCCATGGTAGCGTGGGGTCAGCTGATGGCTTGACGCTTCCATTACTCACTTCCTGTGAGAGCTGACAGAGTAGTGGAGCTCTAATCAGGAGAAATAAACAAGCAATCCGACTGTGCAGTGATAATTTCCCCTAAAAAAATGTAAAAAAAAGTTTTTAAAAATATGGGAAAAAAAACAAAACAAAAACAAACACTAAAAGTTCAAATCACCCCACCCCCATTCGCCCCATTGAAAATAAAAGCTAAAAAAATATACACATATTTGGTATCGCCACGTTCAGAAATGCCCGATCTATCAAAATATAAAATCAATTAATCTGATCAGTACATGGTGTGGTGAGAAAAAAATTCCAAACACCAAAATTACATTTTTTCGTAGCCACAAAATTTTTAAAATTTGCAATAATAGGCGATAAAACAGTGCATCTACCCAAAAATAGTATAATTAAAAGCATCAGCTTAAGACGTAAACAATAAGCCATCATCGAGCTCCAGATCCCGACAAATGAGAACGCTACGGATCTCGGAAAATAGCGCCAAAAGTGCTATTCTTTTTTTGGACAAACGTCTGAATTTTTGTCACCCCTTAGATAAAAGTAAAAGTATACATGTTTGGTAACTATGAACTCATAACGATGTGAGGCATATAGTGAAAACTGTGGATAAAAGACCCCAAAAACAATCGTGCAATTGCACTTTTTTGGCAATTTCTCCACACTTGGAATTTTTTTTATCGATTTCCAGTACACTATATGGTAAAACTAATAGTTTATTCAAAAGCACAACTCGTCCCGCAAAAAATAAGCCCTTGTATGGCAAAACTGACGGAACAATAAAAAAAGTTATGGCTCTTGGAAGAAGGGGAGGAAAAAACGAAAATGGAAAATCGCACGGGGGTGAAGAGTTTAAGGTTGCCATCTAGTGGTCATACAGCATTACCTGGAGGTCTTTGATATGGATTTTTTCTGTAGATAATAATCAGCTATTCATCTGATTTACTATGGTATTATTTGCTACCCTATTACTTACACCAATCTGTGTCCGTCGTGTTGTAACATTTTTTGTGTCCTCACCATATACCATGTTTTTCTTATTAATACCTAATATAGGGTCTCCTATTTTATGACTTTTTTCTATAAAATTTCTTTATTAAAATAGGTTTCATTACATTTGTATATTCATCTTTTGCATTTTTCACTTCCTATTTGTTATTAGGAGTTCCCTTATTCTGCTTTTTGCACTATGTCTCTTTTACTGTCCATATTACAGTTTTTCTTAAATATAGTAGAATTTTAAAATGTTGAGCCATGATAATAAAAAAAAACATATTTTCCCATAAAATGCTATTTTACAAAATAATTTATTTAAAAAATTATTTATTTTCACAAGGGTAAAAGGAGAAAATGGACTATACAATTTGATGTGCAATTTGTTCTAAGAACAGGGATACCCCATATGTGCTGGAAAACTGCTGTTTGGGTGCACAGCATAGCTCAGAAAGAAGTAGCACCATTTTACTATTGGAACACAAAATCATCTGGAATAGTTAGCAGACCCCATGCTGCATTTGGAAAGCCCCCAATATGCCTAAACAGTGGAGACTCCCCTAATGTGACCCGTTTTGTAAACTAACCCCTCAAGGAATTTATCTAGATGTATAGTGAGCACCTTGAACTTCACAGGTGCTTCACGGAATTTCATAACGTTGCGCCATGAAAATAAAAAAAAAAATAAAAAAAAAAAAATCACAATTTTGCAACAAAAATGTTGCTCTAGCCCCAATTTTTTTTATTTTAACAGTAGCAGGGAAATATGCACCATACAGTTTGTTGTGCAATTTCTCCTGAGTACACAGATATCCCATCTGTGGTCAAAAACTACTTTTGAGCTTCAATACAAAACTAGGAAGGGAAATAGTTCCATTTTGAAGAGACCCTGACATGCGAGAAAAGCAGAACACCCTATAAGTGACCCCACTTTACAAATTACACCCCTAATGAATTTATCTAGGTCTACAGTGAGCATATTGGTACCCCTGGTGTATCCCAGAATTTTATACCATTGGGTGGTGAAGAAAGGACAATTACATTTTTTACCACTAAAATGATATTTAATCCCCAATTTATAATTTTTATAAGGGCTAAATCGGAATAAAATGCAATATCTGCATGCAATTGTTAACTATTTTTCAGGCTGAGAGCAGTGCTCAGAAGGGAAGGAGTGCTGTTTTGCAGTGCAGATTTTGCTGGAATGGTGTCATGCTCAAGGTTGGAATGTCCGAATGCACCGCATGACACTTGCATTCAGATCTACTGGTGTCTCACGCACAACAAAAAACACCACAAAGGGGAACACCGGGGAAACTATAACAACGGTGGGTCCTGGCACTTGTGAGGGGGAAAATGGGACACCTCCTGCACTCACCTGTGGCTGTACCCTACTATCATACCTAGTCCCTATACAGGTTCCACCCTTATCAAAGAACAGGATACCTGAAACTCCGAGAGACCCTGTAATAACCCTGGCTAGTGAGCTGGCAGGTGAGGATCGTTAGTCCCACCGCTGCACTAATACAAGAAGGAAAAGATAGACATTCAGGGCAAAAAGAATACAAACACCAAACTCCACAGCTGGAGCCAAACTCCAAGGCAGCAGACAAGTTTGCACAGGACAGTACCCCAGTAGCTACTTTCACAAAGGTGACCAGAATAGAATGAATTTTATCAACAGCAATGATTGCTGGGTATAGCCACTACTTAAAGGTGAGGCGCGAGGTAACTAAGCTGCACCTGACATGGACTGCTGGCAACAAAACTGACATTAACCCTTTTAGCAACAAAGGAAAGAAACATGTAATATTAAGAGTCTCCAAACAGAATGAGACAAAGGTCCTGAACCTATCACAAGTCTCTATGCAAACAGACCTTTAACAAAGTGTTTCAGAAGCCTCAAGACCGGATATTAACTGGAAAACACTTATGGATTTAAAAGGTCCAACCCACCAGAATTCACATCTAATGTGAACTGACCTTCACGGTTACTGGTAATGCACACTGGTGATGATGGAAGCGACGTAGGTTATGCTGACACTACACATCTCCTGAATGACGACGTGTGAACAACGTTATGGGTATTGAGTACTGGGGGTATATCCAGCCATAAGGCTAAAGGGTTAATGATGTCCCCAACACGGTATGGACCAAGGTACATTGAGCCCGGATGCACTCCTCCACATGGTGTTATTAGTGGACACCCACACATAATCATTCACACACCAGTTCGGACCTGAACGTTTATTGCCATGCTTGCGTACTTTTGGAATAGACTGCTCAACCTTGCACTCAGAAATTACGACCGCACCCCTCTGACTACCTTTCCTGGAAGGACACAGACACCGACGTCACTTTAGAAAGAGGGGGCACACAGCCTGGAAAGGCTTGTTTGCTCCCCGGATGAATAATACTAAAGCACAGAGTGGTGCTGATGAAGTCCAAGATGGAAGAGGCTAACCAACACAGAGATCCTGCAAAGAACACAGCTTCACCGACTGTGGCATATGCCGATTTTAAGGTTTCAACCTTTGTATGGCTAGCCTAATTAGTGCCTCCACATTAAATATGTCTTAGGGCAGGACTTGGAAAGTTCAAGGGAAAACAAAACGTAAAGAATGTGCCCTTAGGGTTAGCAAAATCTAATATATAAAGCTTAGTGTATGTGTGTATACAGTATATGTCCGCTAAGGGAATCCACACTGTCGAATTTACAATCACAAAATTTCGCACAGCACCTCATTTAACTCAGAGAATGTAATAGACTATGTTTTGAGGGGAAAATTTAACCCTTGCTCGCCTTGCTCACACTTGCCTTTTCAATAGGATTGAGAACAGGGTTTTGTGATGGCCACTCCAAAGCATTGAATTTGTTATTCTTAAGCCATTTTGTAACCAGTCTGGCAGTGTTTCAGGTCTTTGTCTATTTGGAAGGCCCATTTCCGCCAAAACTTTAGGTTCCTGGCTGATATCTTGAATGTGCTTCAGTATCTATATATATAACTGCCTTATTCTGTCTGTCTCTGTCTGTCTGTCTTGCTCCAAAATTGTGTCCTTACGGTGACACAAAGCGGATTGGCCACTGGCCTCGCCATGGCCCCGCCCCCTGCACGGATTGGTCGCTCGCCCTGGCTCCCCCCCCACACTGATTGGCCGGCCGCTCGCACAGGCTCCGCCCCCACACAGATTGGCCTCTCGCCCCGGCACCCTACACGTATTGGCAACTCGGCCACGCCCCGCCCCCCTCACGCAATGCACGCTCGCTCTGGCCCCGCACGCATCCCCCGAACTGACACGGAGACACGACTCCCAGGTGAGTACTGTACCCCCGGGAGCGCACACCAGCATACGCCGCCAACCCAGCCGACACAAACCCTGACATTGCTGGGGTTTGCCGCCGTATGCTGGTGTGGGCTCCCGTGCGAGTGGGGGACGTGATGCGCTGGTAACCATGGTAGCATAGTTACCAGCGCATCAAGGTCCTGCAGCGGCGGAACATCCACACGCACACACATAACAACAGACACACACACACATCAGATCACACTCACTCTCACACACACCTCACATCGCATCCACACACTCACAGCATCCGGAGATATCGCTTGCTTCTCGGCCGCGATACTGTGCTGTGAGCTTCCAGGACCTGCCGGAGGATCACGTGGCCAGAAGCATGTGGTATCTCCGGATGTTGTGAGTATGAGCGCGTATGTGCAATATCGTCAATGTGTGTGTGCGTGAGTGTATGCGATCGGGTGTGCGTGAGTGTATGCGATCGGGTGTGCGTGAGTGTATGCGATTGGGTGTGCGTGAGTGTATGCGATCGGGTGGGTGTGAGTGTATGCGATCGGGTGGGTGTGAGTGTATGCGATCGGGTGGGTGTGAGTGTATGCGATCGGGTGGGTGTGTGTGTGTGTGAGTGTATGCGATCGGATCTGTGAGTGTCGGCAGAGGAGCACGGCGTGCTGGAGGAGGCTGGGAGGAGAGAGGCTGATCCTGGGGAAGGCTGGGAGGGGGAGGCTGATGCTGGGGCAGGCTGATGTTGGGGGAGGCTGGGAGGAGAGAGGCTGATGCTGGGGGAGGCTGATGCTGGGGGTGGCTGGGATGAGAGAGGCTGATGCTGGAGGAGGCTTGGAGGAGGCTGATGCTGGGGGAGGCTGGGAGGAGAGAGGCTGATGCTGGGGGAGGCTGGGAGGAGAGAGGCTGATGCTGGGGGAGGCTGGGAGGCGGAGGCTGATGCTAGGGGAGGCTGGGAGGAGAGAGGCTGATGCTGGAGGAGGCTTGGAGGAGGCTGATGCTGGGGGAGGCTGGGAGGAGAGAGGCTGATGCTGGGGGAGGCTGGGAGGAGAGAGGCTGATGCTGGGGGAGGCTGGGAGGCGGAGGCTGATGCTGGGGGAGGCTGGGAGGCGGAGGCTGATGCTGGGGGAGGCTGATGCTGGGGGAGGCTGGAAGGAGAGAGGCTGATGCTGGGGGAGGCTGATGCTGGGGGAGGCTGGGAGGGGGAGGCTGATGCTGGGGGAGGTTGGGAGGAGGGAGGCTGGGAGGAGAGAGGCTGATGCTGGGGGAGGCTGATGCTGGGGGAGGCTGGAAGGAGAGAGGCTGATGCTGGGGGAGGCTGATGCTGGGGGAGGCTGGAAGGAGAGAGGCTGATGCTGGGGGAGGCTGATGCTGAGGGAGGCTGGGAGGTGGAGGCTGATGCTGGGGAAGGCTGGGAAGAGGGAGGCTGGGAGGAGAGAGGCTGATCCTGGGGAAGGCTGGGAGGAGGGAGGCTGGGAGGAGAGAGGCTGATGCTGGGGGAGGCTGGAAGGAGAGAGGCTGATGCTGGGGGAGGCTGATGCTGGGGGAGGCTGGGAGGAGAGAGGCTGATGCTGGGGGAGGCTGGGAGGAGGGAGGCTGGGAGGGGGGAGGCTGAGAGAAGAGAGGCTGATGCTGGGGGAGGCTGAGGCTGGGAGGAGAGAGGCTGATGCTGGGAGGAGAGAGGCTGATGCTGGGAGGAGAGAGGCTGATGCTGGGAGGAGAGAGGCTGATGCTGGGAGGAGAGAGGCTGATGCTGGGAGGAGAGAGGCTGATGCTGGGGGCAGAGAGGCTGATGCTGGTGCAGCATGGGGGATGGAGCACGATGGGGGGTGCGCAGCATGGGGGATGGAGCACGATGGGGAGTGCGCAGCATGGGGGATGGAGCACGTTTGGGAGTGCGCAGCATGGCGGATGGAGCACGTTTGGGACTGCGCAGCATGGCGGATGGACCACGTTTGGGAGTGCGCAGCATGGCGGATGGAGCATGTTTGGGAGTGCGCAGCATGGCGGATGGAGCATGTTTGGGAGTGCGCAGCATGGCGGATGGAGCACGTTTGGGAGTGCGCAGCATGGCGGATGGAGCACGTTTGGGAGTGCGCAGCATGGCGGATGGACCACGTTTGGGAGTGTGCAGCATGGCGGATGGAGCACGTTTGGGAGTGTGCAGCATGGCGGATGGAGCACGTTTGAGAGTGCGCAGCATGGCGGATGGAGCACGATGGGGGGTGCGCAGCATGGGGGATGGAGCACGATGGGAGGTGCACACCTCCCCCAACACACACACACACACACAACACACCACACACACACTGGGAACCACAAACACCGCCCTACACAGACACCCACACACACAGACAACGCTGCACACACACAACACCCAACACACAAACACCGCGGCATACATAAATATACGCACATACCACGCAACACACACATTGCACAAAACATACCTGCCCCCAAAACACACCACACCCACACAAACCGCGCAACACACACACACAACGCTACAGACACACAGCGCTCCACAAACAACGCAACACACATACAACACCACTCTCACCCCCCGCCACACCCAGACAACACCCAGAACATGTACAGCGCCCTACACAAACACTTGGTAACTACACACAACAACATCTATATATATATATAACAAAAATCATACATTAACTACACAATACGTAAATTCTAGAATACCCGATGCGTAGAATCGGGCCACCTTCTAGTTACCACATAATCTTCTTTCCTCATGATTCCATCTCTTTTGTGAAGTGCACCAGTCCCTCCTGCATCAAAATAACCCCACAACATGATGCTGCTGCCCCAGTGTGGGAAGAGCAGGCGATTTATGTCCCCAAAACCAATGGACTCTAGATGGAAGGGTTTATTTATTTTACTCAGCGCTAGTAATTCCACAGTGCTTTACAGGGTTCTGGAAATAGTGGGGAAAAACTTCTCAAAGAAAAGTTTTTCTTCACGTTTCCTTAAACCCCGAGAGGCAATGGTGCCATGTCCCACTTACGTGAAATATTAAATCAGTTTTTTCCTGCTTCAGAAAAGATATCATTAAGTGGGTGGATTTTAGACACTTTAAGCAAGGGTGTAATTTTAGAGTTCAGCGTCCCTTCCCCTAAAAGGTTCAATATCACAAAAGACCAATCATCAATAGGTCAACAGCCTCAAGACCAGGAAGTCCTTTTACTAATACACAGGGGAAGAGGGTTGTACAATCCTACCTTTCTGAGGAAAGGATTAGACTTAAGCGGGCTTTACACGCTGCGACATCGCTAATGCGGAGTCGTTGGGGTCACGGATTTTGTGACGCACATCCGGCCGCATTAGCGATGCCGTTACGTGTGACACCGATAAGCGATTTTGCATCGTTGCAAAACCGTGCAAAATCGCTAATCGGCGACACGGGGGTCCATTCTCAATTATCGTTACTGCAGCAGTAACGAGGTTGTTCCTCGTTCCTGCGGCAGCACACATCGCTGCGTGTGACGCCGCAGGAGCGAGGAAGCTCTCCCTACCTGCCTCCCGGCCGCTATGAGGAAGGAAGGAGGTGGGCGGGATGTTACGTCCCGCTCATCTCCGCCCCTCCGCTGCTATTGGGCGGCAGTTAAGTGACGTTTCAGTGACGTCGCTGTGACGCCGCACGGACCGCCCCCTTAGAAAGGAGGCGGTTCGCCGGTCACAGCGACGTCGCCGGACAGGTAAGTATGTGTGACGGCTCTGGGCGATGTTGTGCGGCACGGGCAGCGATATGCCCGTGTCGCGCAACAGATGGGGGCGGGTACCCACACTAGCGATATCGGGACCGATATCGCAGTGTGTAAAGTAGCCTTTATTCAAATAATTACAAACTTAAAAGATTAGACCAGTTCTTAATAAACATTTCCAAAAGGAGACGATAGAGGCTTTACTGCCGGTTCTGTTTCTAGACTGCGTCGTGGATATTCTGGATCTCCAGGATGCCTTTTTATCATGTGCCAATTTTCAAAGACCACCAAAAATATCTAAATCTAATATGCCAGTAAACATTTCTAGAAACACGCATGGAGTTAAAATTGTCACTACACCTGTGAATTAATTCCCGAAGGTGTGTAATTTCCAAACTGGGCACGCTTATGCTCCTTCCCTTCCAAGCATCGCCTTATGGCAAAGCAGTACTATACAGCCACATATGGGATATTGCAACGTTCATCAAAAACTGTAAAACATTTTGGTGCCATTTTTATCCATTTTCCCTTGCGAAAATGTAATTTCTGGGGGCTAAAACAAACTTTATGTGGATAAAAATGTAACTTTTTATTTCACTGCCCATGGTATAACATTTTTTGACACACCTGTGGTGGATGAACAAATTGACAGATGTAGTTTGTAAAATAGGGTCATTTATGGGGGATTCTGCTGTTCTGGTACCTCAGGGGCTATGCCAATGTAACATGGCACCTGCAAACCATTTGTCACGGTTGTCTCTGCCTAATGACCTGTGACAGGTTCAGGGCCTAAGTCTCATTCTGTTTGGAGACTCTTTAATATTAAATGTGTTTCTTTCCTTTGGTACTGAAAAGGGTAAATGTCAGCTTTGTTGCCAGCACTTTTCCAACAGTCCATGTCAGGTGCATCTGGTTAGTTACCATGCCCCTCACCTTTAAGTAGTGGCTATACCCAGCAACCATTGCTGTTGATAGAATTCATTCTATTCTGGCCACCTTGGTGAAAGGAGCTGCTTGGGTATTGTCCAGTGCCCATCTGTCTGCTGCCTTGGAGTTTGACTTCAGCCGTGAGTTTGGTGTTTGTTTCTTTTTCCCCCTGTGTGTCTACCTTACTCTCCTTGTTGTATTAATGCAGTGGTGGGACTAGCGATTCTCACCTGCCAACTCACTAGCCACGGTTATTACAGGGTCTCTCAGGGTTTCAGGTATGCTAGTCATTGACAAGTGTAGAACCTGTTTAGGGACTGGGTAGGAGAGTAAGGTACAACCACAGGTGAGTGAAGGTGTCCCATCTTCCCCCTCACTAGCGTCAGGGCCCACTGTTATAATGTCCCCCGTGTTCCCCTTTGTGGTGTTTTTTTGTTGTACGTCAGACACCTGTAGGTCTGAACGCAAGTGTCAGGTGGTGCATTCGGACTTCTCCAGCTCAGAGTGTGACAGTATCTTCAGCCCCTATTTTTTTTTCCTTTGTCAGTATGGCTCAGGCTGAGACTCTTGCACATCTGATACAGACCCTCTCTCAAGAGGTTACTGGTCTGTGTACCCAGGTGGTGCAGTAGCTGCAACAGATCACTAGGTTTCTGGTCTCTATTAACTCGCAGACACAGTCAGAACCTAAGATTGCTGTTGTGAATGTCGTCTTTGTGGGTGCTGTTTTAGAGCTCCCTCTGGTGGCCAGGAATTGTGGTGAAGCTGAGTCTGAGTCTGTGACTCAGATAGCTGTCGGCGTTAATTGGGAATTAAGGAAGTCCTATTGCAGAAAAGCCTGGTGTATATAGGAGAGCACTTTTTGCCTTGCTGGCGCCGGAGATAGTTAAATTTTCCTCAGTCTCTGAACCTGGCTTGGAGTTCCGTCCTTCTCTGTTTTGCTGTGCAAGACCTCTGCAGATAAGTTTGCAAGCTTTTGCTTTACTTCCTGGTTTACACCTTAGGGTGTTTTGTTTTTTATTTTTGTTTTTTTGGAATCTGTTTTCTTGCAGGTGAAGATTTGCTTTTCCAGTCTGGTGAGCAAGCTCTTCTGCAAGAAAAGGGAGATTCTCCCTGTCAAACTAGATTATTTGCACTTTTGTATTTTTTATGTTCTTTTTGGTATTTTGTTTCTCTCATTATTTACAAGAGTACCTGATATAGTGGGGGTGAGGTCGTTTGACCTCCAGGGCCATTTTTACTATCAGGAGATTGGTATTTTTCTGCAGTGTTTTTGTACTGACCGCAATCAGTTTCCTTTTCTTTCCTTTGTATCTAGGTAGTCAGGCCTTGCCTTTGCTAAATCTATTATTCCCATCTGTGTATCGTGTTTTCCTACATCACCGTAATCTCTATATGTCGGGGGCTGGCTATTCCTTTGGGGACTTCTCTGAGGCAAGGTAGATTTCCTCATTTCTATCTGTGAGGTGTAGCTAGTTTCTCCGGCTGTGGCGTGGTGTCTAGATGTTTAGGAATGCTCCAAGGCTACTTCTAGTGTGGTCTGATAGTTAGGGGATTGCGGTCAGCTCAGGTTCCAACTACTTTTGTTTTTCTTGGTGTTTTTCTACTAATGGGATATTTTTTGTAATCTTCCACAGATTGCCCTCCCAGATAGGTTTTCTGGGGAGAGAGATAAGTTCATAGTATTCAGGGAGGCCTACAAACTATACTTTAGGCTCTGGCTTTGTTCCTCAGGGAGTGAGGAGCAGAGAGCGGAGATCATCCCCAGAGATGAGCGGTGTTCGAATCGAACCGTTCGTCAATTTCAAACTCGAGTTGTTTTGGGCGATGTTCGAGTCGTTGACGAACTTGAACGATTTGCTTAACATTCGACCGTTCGAGTTACGGTTCGATCACCAAAAGCGTAGCTAGTTACTACCTGGCTTTTCACTGTAATATTGTCAGTCATTGTTAAAAATGATATCAAAATTCAGCGTATAGTGTGCGGGGGGGACGGGTTTAGATCAATGCTGCTGAGTGCTGAAAGAATGGTGATCGCCATTATTTTTTTTTCCTAACTGCGCGTACAGTGGGGTGGGCCAGGTTGTCAGCCAATCACAGACACACACACAGCAAAGTGGATTTTTGCCAGACAAGCAAGGGCATGTTTCATTGGCTGTGCATGTCACATGTCCTTGCCCTATAAGACCCGGCCATTTTCCCCATCGCCGCCATTATCTCAGTCACCGCTCCCGCTGCTTCTGTAGGTGCTATACACTTATACAGTACAATCTACACATCAGTTTAGGGATTAGGGACTACTTGTAATTTCAGCCCTTTTCAGGGCTAGATTAGAGCAGTTCATAGCCATTTTTGCTAGGCAGATCTGTGCCAGCGCTGTGCAAGAGTTTTTCACAGCATCTGTCAGGCAATTCCTTGGGGCATAGTATCAGCGTGTGTGATAGTCAATGACGTACCACTGCTGTCAAGAAAGCTACCTAACCTCTCCATTTCTACTAGCCAGTTTTTAACTGCAGGTAGTCCAGGCAATTCCTTGGGGCATAGTATCAGTGTGTGTGATAGTCAGTGACGTACCACTGCTGTCAAGAAAGCTACCACACCTCTCCATTTCTGCTTGACAATTTGTAACTGCAAAAAGTGCAGGCAATTGTTTGGGGCTAAAGGGTGCTTTACACGCTGCGATATTGCTATCGATATCGCTAGCGAGCGTACCCGCCCCTGTCGGTTGTGCGCCACGGGCAAATCGCTGCCTGTAGCGCACAACATCGCTTACACCCGTCACACGGACTTCCCTTCCCTGCGACGTCGCTGTGGCCAGCGAACCGCCTCCTTTCTAAGGGGGCAGTTCATGCGGCGTCATATGGCAGCCGTCCAATAGAAGAGGAGATGAGCGGGCGGAATATCCCGCCCACCTCCTTCCTTGCTCATTGCCGGTGGACACAGGTAAGGAGATGTTCGTCGTTCCTGCAGTGTCACACAAAGCGATGTGTGATTTCGCAGGAACGACGAACAACCAGCGGCATGCACCACTACCGATATTATGAAAAGGGGCGACGTGTCAATGATCAATGATTTTTGACGTTTTTGCGATAGTTGATCGTCGCTCCTAGGTGTCACACGCTGCGATGTCGCTGCCGGATGTGCGTCACTAATGAGGTGACCCCGACAATATATCGTTAGCGATGTTGCAGCGTGTAAAGCACCCTTTAGTATCAGCGTGTGTGATAGTCAGTGACATACCACTGCTTTCCACAAACATAGCCCAGTTCTCCATTTCTGCTAGACAATTTTTAACTGGAGCTAGTCCAGGCAATCCTTTGGGTTAGTATCAGTGTGTGATAGTGGCGTAGCACTGCTGTCAAGAAAGCTACCCCACCTCTCCATCTGTAGTAGCCAATTTTTAACTGCAACAAACAGTTGCCAATTTGTTCACATACAAAATGAGTGGCAAAAGGCCAGATGCTGGTGGAAAGTGGAACAGGCATTTTGGAAAGGAAAAAAAGTTAGTGTCCGTGGGGTAGGTGGTAAAGCAACAATAACATCTGCTGAAGAAAGACCATCTTCCAGCCAATATAAGATGTCTATTTTCCATGGACAATCTGATATGATCCCTTTCTTACGGACACGACCATCGCTACCAAATGTAGATGAGGCACAAAAAGAGCAGGTGCTTGAATGGATCTCAAGTGCTCCATCAAGTGGCCTTTCCTCCACTTCAACTTCATCAACATCCCAAATACTCCAGTCCTCTGAGGTGTCACCCCAATCGCACTTGCTTCCTACAAGCTCTCAAGTCTCCACCCGCCCTGCTGAGTATGGGGTAACAGAGATGGTGGAGTCTGCAGAGCTGTTCAGTCACACTATAGCCTGGGAATCAGAGGTCTGCTCCAAAGCTGCAGTGAGTCCAGACAAGGAAATGATCTGCACTGATGCCCAGAAGCTTTGTGAGTCAGATTCAGGCCCTGATGAAGTAGTTTCTGAGCATAATGTAGACCCTCATTCCCAAACTGTAACTCTCCTTGGTGTAGACCAGAGGTTCCCAACTCCAGTCCTCAAGGCACACCAACAGTGCATGTTTTCAGGAATTCCTTAGTATTGCACAGGTGATAATTTAATCACCTGCAAAGGTGCTGAATCCAACACCCATGCAATGCTAAAGAAATTTTGAAAACATGCACTGTTGGTGTGCCTTGAGGACTGGAGTTGGGAACCTCTGGTGTAGACAATGAGGAACATGCTGATGACGATGAGACTAAAGATACCTGATTGGAACGACAACTTGACTACTCGGTCAGGGCAGGAAGAGGTTGGCTCTGAGGACGAGGGGAGTGAGAACACACAGGGTGATGATGAGGTTGGAGATCCCATTTACTGTCAACCCACAGTCAGCCAGTCGATGAGGTCAGCAGAGGAGGATGCTACTGATGACGAGGTTAGGTTGCACCTTCCTGGACAGAGACAGAGTACTGGAAGCACGTCAACAACTGCATCCTCAGCCACAACTCTGCCTGTGAGCAGAAGTCGGGGTGGCTCTGCAAGTCGCATAGGCTCTAAGCCTTGCTTAGCCTGGTCCTTTTTTGACATCGCAAAGGATCACCCAACTCATGTCATCTGTAAGATGTCACAAATGTCTAAGTAGAGGCCAAAAACTCACTAGTTTGAGTACTTCGTCCATGAACCGTCTCATGGATATGAAGCATAAGTCCCAGTGGGAAGCTCACTGTGCTACAATGCGGCCTAGCGGAGCGGGCCAACCACCGTCTTTCCCTTCAAGTGAATCCATGTGCTCTTCATCCTCTGTGACTGTGGGGACAGCAGTCACACATGCTTTTGGTTGCAGACCTTCCACCTCTTTACCCGCAACAGCCAGTGTGATTGGCAGTTCGTCAGTTGTTTTGGAAGTGGAAACAGCTGCTGGTGTTTAGCTCTCTCAGACATTGAGAGCACCACCTTTGGATGAAGGCAACATTGTCTTCGTCTGCACCTTCTCCACAGACCAGCAGTTTGCCAAAGACACCCTACTCAATGCTGTCTCAGCACAGCAGCCAGCCCTCGGTCCCTTTGATGTGGCCAAATAAAAGACCATTTCCTCGTAGCCATGACAAAGCTAAGAGGTTAACTTTCAGCATCTGCAAGATGTTGGCTACAGAAATGCTGCCTTTCCGCCTGGACACACAGGTTTTTCGAGACCTTATGTCCGTCGCAGTGCCCCAGTACCAGATGACCAGTCGCCACTACTTCTCCAAGAAAGGTGTGCCTGCGCTACACCAGCATGTCACACACAACATCACCGCTGCCTTGAGAAACTCTGTGTGTGACAGGGTGCATTTCACCACAGATACTTGGACCAGTAAGCATAGACTGGGGTGTTACATGTCGCTGACTGGGCACTGGGTAACTATGGTGAGAGATGGAGAAGGGTCTGCTGGAGAAGTCTTGCCGTCCTCACGAGTTGTGCGTCAATCCTCTGTATGTAGAAGTTCCTGAACTGCTTCTGCCTCTTACACCTCATCTGGGTCCTCCACCTCCGCCCAAAACCTGTCTGGTCAGGCCACCCGCATTGTAACTGCGCAGAAGGAATCCCGCACACCTCCTTATGATGACTTAAAGGGGAGTGAGTGTGCCATACCAGGCCGTGCTCCTCCTCCGATCAAGACTTCAGCGATCCCTGCCAGGTTACCTGGGATGATAAATGGGGGAACGACTGCGCCATGGCAAGCCATACTCCCCCTTACTGAAAGGTTGTCAGGACAGGGCCTCCCATACCTGTGTTGCTTGGAGCATTCACCCCCAGGTATGATTTGTCCCCATCAGAATTAGGGAGTAGTAGGTCTGCTCTTATGGACAGGAAACCACTGAAGAAGATTGAGAGGCTCCGCCTTTTAAAGATGTATATTTCCTGTCCTTGGGAGCGAATCCTCTCTCTCCATAGGGCTTTCGTGAGGAAGGAAGTATATTTGGTATTGGTTGCAACCATAAACATCCACATTATGTAAATGTTATATTAACCCCTTAACGACCACGGGCCGTAAAATTACGTCCTAGCAGTCATAACGTTACTGCCCGCGGTCTCCTGGCAGCAGCATGCTGCTATCAGCGCACATCTCAGCTGATTTTCACAGCTGAGATGTGTGCCTGCTAGGCACGAGCAGAATCATTATCTGCTTGTGCTGTTTAACCCCTATAATGGCGCTGTCAATATGTGACAGCGCCATTATAAACGCGATCGCGGTAAAGTTTTACTTACCGCCCGATACCGGAAGTCACGTGACATGATCACGTGACTTCCGATGGTTGTCATGGTAGCACAGGGTTATGTGATAACTCCTGTGCTAGACATGAACTACTTTCACTTTCGCTTTCCACGGAGGCCAGGGAAGCAGAAAGTGCACGTATCTGCTATTTACAGCTGTGTAGCTGTGATCAGCAGATAGTGCAGAGCGATCGGATTGCTGATCGCAATAGCCCCCTAGGGGGACTAGTAAAATAAAAGTAAAAAAAAAAAATTTAAAAAAAAAAACAAAAAAAACATAAAAAGTTCAAATCACCCCCCTTTCGCCCCATTGAAAATTAAAGGGTTAAAAAAATTAAAAATATACACACATTTGGTGTCGCCGCGTTCAGAAACGCCCGATCTATCAAAATATAAAATCAATTAATCTGATCAGTAAACGGCGTAGCGGCAAAAAAATTCTAAACGCCAAAATGACGTTTTTTTGTCGCCACAACTTTTGCGCAAAATGCAATAACAGGCGATCAAAACGTAGCATCTGCGCAAAAATGGTACCGTTAAAAACGTCAGCTCGAGTCGCAAAAAATAAGCCATCACTGAGCCATAGATCCCAAAAAATGAGAACGCTATGGGTCACGGAATATGGCGTAAAACGTGCGCCACTTTTTTCAGACAAACTTCTGAATTTCTTTTAACCCCTTATATAAAAGTAAACCTAAACATGTTTGGTGTCTACGAACTCGCACTGACCTGAGGCATCACACCCACACATCAGTTTTACCATACAGTGAACACAGTGAATAAAATATCTCAAAAACAATAGTGTTATCGCACTTTTTTTGCACTTTTTCTGCATTTGGATTTTTTTTGCCATTTTCCAGTGTACTATATGGTAAAACCTATGGTTTCATTGAAAAGTACAGCTCGTTCCGCAAAAAGTGAGCACTCACATGACCATATTGACTGAATAATAAAAAGGTTACGTCTCTTAGAAAAAGAATGGCGAAAAAAAAACCGGAAAGCGAAAAATCGGCCGGTCGTGAAGGGGTTAAAGGGAAGGTGTTGTCCAAAAAAAAAAAAAAAATGTCAATAACTGAAAAAATGTAAAGTATTAATGTTTTAATATTATTTGTTTTTAATTGAGCAAAATATAACAAAATTAAAAAGTTTGATATTTTCCACTCAAACACTAAAGGGTGCAGCTGCTGAAATCCTACTGTAGAACTAGCTCACATTACAACTGCGGTAAAAGTGGGTGGAATCTGCTCTCAGGTGTTTGATGTCACCCCCATCTCCCGTCCTGAGTGTTTTCAAAAAGATAAGAGAGAATGAAGTTTAGGTTCACAGTGCGGAGCCATTTTATTGGTGACTGCAAAGTGATCCTAATGTCTAAAGCGTCACCAAGGACAGCTGCATAGTGTTCCCCACATAGTGCTCTGCACGCCCTATATTAGCAATGCTCTGCTGCACGCATGCCCGTGTATACCATGCTCGTCAGTATACTGTGCTTTGCTGAGCTGAGGATCGGAGGCCTGAGGTGAGCACACGAGAGCAGGGGGAGCGGCAGCGGGAAAGAGGGTAGCGACGGCGGCCCAACGACTGTACTCACACATCCCAAACGGGTGACAGGGGGAAAGTGCAGCACATAGCATACGCTCTGAGCTCCACAAAGATGGCAATGTTCTCATCCCTCTGCTGTGATCTGGACAGCCCAGGGGGGCATGTTCAGCTCACAGCAGAAGCAGTGTCAGTGTTAGAGAATAGGGTTGCAGTCCGACAACTGTCTGTTATGAACAGAAAGCTGCCGTATTTGAGCTGAGTAACTGTCATTACACAAAACAAATCCAAGCCCCCTGTGTTTCAGTAAAACTAGAATTAAATAAAAACTAAACAGTAAATTTAATTTTGTATTAAAAACACTTGATTTCATAATCCCCATTATGAATACAAAAATAAAAAACGTGACACCTTACCTTTAAGTAAACCAATCAAATATAAATGCCAGAAAAGCTGCTAAATGCTAACCATGCTGCCTCCAAAAATATAAAAAATGCTATAAAATGCAGCAAAACGATATATATCATATATATATATACATATATACATATACATATATATATATATATATATATATATATATATATATATATATATATATACATATATATATATATACATATATATATATATATACATATCTATATATATATAATTGCCTTATTCTGTCTGTCTGTCTGTCATGCTCCAAAATTGTGTCACGGTGACATTGTGTCACCGTGACATGTCCTTACGGTGACACAAAGCTGATTGGCCGCTGGGTTCGCCATGGCCCCGCCCCCCCCCCCACGGATTGGCCTCTCGCCCCGGCTGCACCCCCACACGGATTGGCCAGCCGCTCGCCCAGGCTCTGCCCCCCCCCACAGATTGGCCTCTCGCCCCGCCCCCCTCACGCAATAGACGTTAGCTCTCGGCCCCCCCCCCCCGCATTGCCCGAACTGACACGGTCACGGAGCCACGAATCCCAGGTGAGTACTGTACTCCCCCCCCCCCCCTTTCCCCCCTCACCAACGGGAGCCCACATCAGCGTACGCCGCCGCCGTATGCTGGTGTTGGCTCCCGTGCGAGCGGGGGACGTGTTGCGCTGGTAACCATGCTTGCATAGTTACCAGTAAATCAAGGTCCTGCAGCGGCGGGACTTCCACACGCACAAACATAACAGCACACACACACGCATACACACACACATCAGATCGCACTCACTCTCACAAACACCTCACACACACCTCACACACACATCGCATCCACACACTCACAGCATCCGGCGATATCGCTTGCTTCTCGGCCTCGATACTGTGCTGTGAGCTTCCAGGACCTGCCGGAGGATCACATGGCCAGAAGCATGTGGTATCTCCGGATGTTGTGACTGTGAGCGCGTATGTGCGATATCGTCAGTGTCTGTGTGTGTGAGTGGATGCGATCGGGTGTGTGTGAGTGGATGCGATCGGGTGTGTGTGAGTGGATGCGATCGGGTGTGTGTGAGTGGATGCGATCGGGTGTGTGAGTGTCGGCAGAGGAGCACGGCGTGCTGGAGGAGGCTGGGAGCAGAGAGGCTGATCATGGGGAAGGCTGGGAGAGGGAGGCTGATGCTGGGGGAGACTGGGAGGGGAAGGCTGATGCTGGGGGAGGCTGGGAGGAAGGAGGCTGGGAGGAGAGAGGCTGATCCTGGGGAAGGCTGGGAAGGGGAGGCTGATGCTGAGGGAGGCTGGAAGGAGAGAGGCTGATGCTGGGGGAGGCTGGAAGGAGAGAGGCTGAGGCTGGGAGGAGAGAGGCTGATGCTGGGGAAGGCTGATGCTGAGGGAGGCTGGGAGGGGAAAGCTGATGCTGGGGAAGGCTGGGAGGACGGAGGCTGGGAGGAGAGAGGCTGATCCTGGGGAAGGCTGGGAGAGGGAGGCTGATGCTGGAGGAGGCTGGAAGGAAAGAGGCTGATGCTGGGGGAGGCTGATGCTTGGGGAGGCTGGGAGAGGGAGGCTGATGCTGAGGGAGGCTGGGAGGAGGGAGGCTGGGAGAGGTAGGCTGAGAGAAGAGAAGCTGATGCTGGGGGAGGCTGATGCTGGGGGAGGCTGGGAGAGGGAGGCTGATGCTGGGGGAGGGTGGGAGGAGGGAGGCTGGGAGGAGAGAGGCTGATGCTGGGGAAGGCTGGGAGGAGAGAGGCTGATGCTGGGGACAGAGAG